>NW_006792971.1:350695-351698 GCF_000442215.2 Lipotes vexillifer | reverse complement strand
GGCAGCGAATCTTTCCCTACTGTGGTCAGAGGGAGACAGGACTCCAGAAGAACAGTCAGAGAGGTTGCTGTCTTGGAAGACAGAGCAAGGAAGTCGTGAGCTGAGGCGTGTGGGTGGTCTTTAGAAGCTGGAAAAGGCAAGAAAATGTATGCTCTCCTAAAGCCTCCAGGAAGAAATGCCGACATCTTGACTTTTGCTCACTGAGACCTGTGTCAGACTCTTAACCTGCAGAATTATACATAATAAAATTGTGTTGTTTTAAACCACTAAGTTTATGATAATTTTTAACAACAGCAACAGAGATCTGAGCTATCAGGTACTGTACATTATCAAAACAAGCTAGGAAGAGGACATTTTCAGCCTTTCCCTGCTGTCTCTTTAACTGTCTGTTGCTTTTTCCTTTGTTCCTTTAGTTGTTGTTGTTGTTTATAATTGTTAATATTTATTTTTATTGATAAAACTCTAGTGACAATATGGTCAACAGAACTACACCGCTCAACACTTTCTCCCTTTAGTTGTTTTTAAAAGGTGAGGGATACCTTCGTCTTCTGCACAAGATATAGTTATCAGTGACTGAATATTACTCTCCTGCTTGACAAAACCAAAAACCAAAAACAACCACCCAAAACACAGACAGTATGTAAAAAGAGTTTTCAAGACACTGAGCATCAGACTCAAAGCATAACGATCCCCGAAAAGAAAGCGAGTCCTATCATTTCCCCAGTTTACTGTCCCAAGTCACAGCAGGGAGAGCGAGGAGACCCAGGTGCAGCCCAGTGGATTACTGAGTTGAAGAGTTGGATGTGAGGGTTGATCTGGGGAGACCAAGGAGGCTGGAGTTCTCAGGACAGAGCCCTGGAGTCTACAGAGCTGCACAGAGTTCACTCCCTGGAGATATAAAGAGTAGATTTTCCTTGGAGTCGTCATCAGAGCACTGGTCAGTGCAGGGGAAGAAATAACCATCCAAGCCTAAGGAAACAACCAACCAAAAGTGTCAGCAGGA
>NW_006792971.1:319216-350572 GCF_000442215.2 Lipotes vexillifer | reverse complement strand
GCAGGAACAGGGATTGGCACTTACACAGCCTGGGAATAGTTCCCGTTTCCAGTAGCCATACTGGAAAAACTCATAATTCAAGATAGCTCCTGCCCAAGTACCAGGAAATTATTAGCCCTAGACTGAGTACCTCTCTGGATCTGCCTAAACAATCAGAAAGGCAAGCTCAAAAAGCTTAAATTATTTCCAAGCCCTTAACTGAACCCTAGAATAAAGCCCCAAACAAGGCAAAATTTCACTTTTTAAAAATTTTTATTAAAGTGAATCTTACCAGGCATGCAAAGAAGTAGGAAAACATAATGCAGAGTGAAGAGAATAATCAGAAAATCAAAAATGACCTAGAACTGCCACAGATGTAATAATTAGCCAAAAAGGACATTAAAATAGTTATAACTCTTTTCCATATGTTCAATGTGTTCAGCAGAGAAAGACTAAATTCAAAATCTTAGAGGCTAAAGCTACAATGTATGACATTGGATGGAATTAACAATTTTCATCACAGAAGAAAAAACCAGTGAACTTAAAGCCATAGTAGCAGAAACTATACATAATGAAAAGCAGAGAGGAAAAATTAAATGGAAAGCATCAGTGGGTTGTAGGAAAATTTCAAGCAGGCTCATGTAATTCAGGTCCCTGATGGAAAGAAGTGTAGGGGCAGGAAAAACCTCTGAAGAAATGATGGCCAAAATATTTCCAAACTTGATGACAATTTTAATACTATAGATTAGGATCAGTTCATCAAAAGCATTTAAGAATTCTAAACGTTTATGCCTCTAGTAACAGACACATGAGGCTAAGCAGATAGAACTGCAAGGAAAAGTAGAAAATATCCTCAACTATGGTCAGAAATTTCAATACCCCTCTCTCAGTAAATAACAGAACAAGAAGAGAAAATATTAGCAAGAATGTAATAAAACTTAACCGCACTATTTCCAACCTGGTCTATTTGACAGTTATAGAATACTTTACCCAAAAAAGAATAATATGCAGTTTTTTCAATTGCATGTGGAATATTTACCAAGATAACTCATATTCTCAGTCATAAAATAAGTCCCAAGCAAAACTTCAGCAGCGGATTTGTAAAAATTGGCAGCCTGATTCTAAAATTCATACAGAGGTACAAAGGATTTAGAATAGCCAAAACATTTTTAAAAAGAACAAATTTAAAGGACAAATCCTAACAGATATCAAGACTTTTAATAAAGCCACAGCAATCAAGTAATGTGGTATTGCCTTTAAGATAGACAAATAGATCTATTAAAAGGATAGAGGTCCAGACATAGACCCACATGTATAGGGACAATGGATTTTTGATAAAGGTGAAAGTAATTCCATGGAAAAAGGATAGTCCTTTCAATAATTGATGCTGGAACAATTGAATATCTATATACAAAAACAAAAAACAAAATACATTGGTCCATACTATATCTCACCGTATACAAAATTAACTTAAAATGGATTATAGGCCTAAATGTCAAACCTAACATGGTAATAATTCTAGATGTAAGCACAGGAGAAAATCTTTGTGACCTTGTGTTAGGCAAAGGTATCTTAGGTACATTACCAAAAGCATAATCCACAAGGAGTAAATTGACAAATTGGACTTCATCAAAATTTTAAAAATCTGCTCTTCCAAAGACACTCTTAAGAGAAAGAAAAGCCAAGCCATATACCAGGAGAAAATTCAAGGACTTGTATCCAGAATATATAAAGAACTCTCAAAACTCAATAAGTAAAAAGAACCAAGCCATCAAAAATAGGCAAAAGATCTGAAGAGTCAGTTCACAAAAGGAGATTTAAAAATGGCAAATAAGTACACACACAAAAATGCTCACTCATTAATTATTAGGCAAATGAAAATTAAAACCATAATAGGATGTCACTACAGACTGTGCAAAAAGGACAAAAATTTAAAAGACTGACCACACCAAATGCAGGCAAGGATGTAGAGAAATACAGCACATGTACACGGATGGCGAAAATGTAAAATGATATAACCACTTTACAGAACAATCTGGCAATATTTTTAATAGTAAAACATATAGCTATCACATGATCTAGTCATTCTGTTCCTAGCCATTTATTCGAGAAAATTACCCAAATACTTGTACACAAGTGTTCATAGCAGCTTGATTTGAAATAGCCAGGGACAGGAAACAATCCAAATGTGTATCACATGCGAATAGATAAACAAGTAGTGGTACATCCATACAATAGAACATGAGTAAGTAAGAAAAAGTGACGACCTATTCATACCTTTATCAGAATGGATGATTTCAAAGTAACTCTGCCTCTGAGGGGAAGAAGCCAGACAGAAAAGGAACATGTACGTTGTGATTCGACTTAGATATAACTCTAGCTATATTCACAGTAACACGCTAATTTATAGTAATCTAATCTCTACTAGTCTATAGTAACATACAGCAGATCAGTGTTTACCTGAGCAGGGGGAAGTGAGAAAGGGATGGCAAGTTTGGGAGCTGGATCTATGCGTCACTTTGGTTGTGGTGATGAGCTTCACCACGTGGACATGTGTTACTCAGTATGGGCTGTGCGGATTAAAAGCATTTGTACCTGCAAAGTCCTAAAAAGTGTGTTAAAAAAGTAGATGCTTGCAATTCTTAAATATTAACATAGTGTCTAAATTAAAGTATTTCCTGTATCAGAGTTTTATCATTTTCAACTCAGGTTCTTACAATTAGAACCTTTCTTCTCATCTTCTGTTTTTTTTTTTTTTCATCCTCTTCCTTTCAAGAGTTTTTTTCCCCCCTTTGGTTACTCTTTTTTTTTTTTACTTCTCTCTTTATTCTTATTCTAAAAATGCAGCCCTACTGCTTCTCTTGCTACCACTAGATTTCTTTGTCATTGAAAGCAATGGATCTAATGAAGGGGAAAAGGTAAGCTTTTTCATAATTCTAGTCCTCTGGAGTTAATGCAAGAAACAGTGGAATAAATCACCAGATCCTACCTATTCATAGATAGTATAACTGGGACTCTTATATGGAAATAAAACAGCATTTTAGTTCTCCATTATTTATTCAGGAATATTAGAGGTGGGATGGGGAGTAAAGAGAATTGCAGTGTGTCAACTCAAATGATCCATTCTTAAGAATGTCTTTTCTTTCCAATATAGAAAGGGGATATAGGCTAGAGAAAAGATGAAGCAAAATAGTTGTAGTAATCCTCTCATCTAGGAAGCGCTATGGTGGTGGCACAAAATAGTCCTGCAATTTTCTTTCCACTAAATGAAAGAGGAGGGAAGTGTAGAGACCAGCAGTGATTATTTAATACAGGTTAAGAGTAACTAGCATCAAATAGCATTTCATCCATGCCCTGTAATAATACCTTTTATTCTTTGTATGTATCACCATACATATAAATAAAAATGTCTTCACATAAGTTTAGTTTCATAAGCTATTTTGTAGGAAATGTGTCCTGAAGACATAAGTACCATAGCAACAGCTAATGTTGGTTTTATTCAACCACAGTGAATCATACAAAATATATTAAAGGAAAGAAACAGAATCAATAGTTTTATCAATAGTCTACACTTTAAGAAATATGGACATGTCATTTTGCATAGCAACTCATGAATGTTTGTGGTCTATTGCTTTAGAATATTGTGATTTATTATTTCCTTATTGTTAATAAAATGATTTTTCTATGGAATTGCTTGTGGCCATTATAGCTTGAGCTGTAACCACAATTCTAGACAGTTTTGGCCATTATGTGGGTTAAGAACCTATAAAAATTGTTTCCATGTTGGGCCTTCTGTGTCTCCATGGAAACTCTCCATGAGTTAAGTGTTTATGAATGATTCGTGGTCCTTGATGAAGCAAACTTTCTATGAAACAAATGCCTTCATGAGCCATTTTTGTGTGTGTGAAAATTTCAGAATCTTTCCCCCTAAGATTCAGTGCCCAATTTACTTTGGTTGGTTTTAGTTTGTTCAGCTTAGTTACCAGTGTGCTTCTGATTTTTGTTTTATCTATTGCACTTGCTTTTTGCAAATTCCTGTTTCTGCTTTCAAACAGTTCTGCGGTGGTAGTGAAAGGCTGCCAGGTCCTGTCTCAGAAGTGACTGTTCTCTTTCCGACATTTTATTCAGTGCAGAGTTGCAAATAGACAACCATGCTTTCAATACCACATCTGGCTAAGATGCTTCCCTATTTCTTAAATCATTCTTGGAACAGAATTAATTTTCCTTCCATTTTCTTTATAGCACAATTGTAATGACGCTAAGCAGACGGATATCCTTATTTAGGAGGCAAAGCCAAAGTATTTCCATCAAGTATTTAAAATATTAATTTCTCAAATTCATACTACTCATTTTTATCAAAATATTTTAAACTTATACTGTTATTAGCCTATATATTTAGAATTTTACTCAGGAATACTGAGGTATTCCAATGTTTTTGGTAATAGCATTCTAATTGCAGTACTTTAACACCAGTATTAGAGAATACTAGCCCTAATAACTTAATATTTAAATAAACTTTAAAAAATGTATTTCCGGGCTTCCTTGGTGGCGCGGTGGTTGAGAGTCCTGCCGATGCAGGGGACGCGGGTTCGTGCCCCGGTCCGGGAAGGTCCCACATGCCGCAGAGCGGCTGGGCCCGTGAGCCAGGGCCGCTGAGCCTGCGCGTCCGGAGCCTGTGCTCCGCAATGGGAGAGGCCACAACAGTGAGAGGCCCGCGTACCGCAAAAAACAAACAAACAAACAAAAAATGTATTTCCATGGAGCTCTGGCCATACAGGCTACACTCTGTGAAAATTGTAGTCATCCTGGTGGAGGCGTGGGAAGGGTATTTTCCTGTTTTGACTTGTATTTCCCTGATGGCTGATGAGGTGACCAGTTTTTCATATATTTCTTAACTGTTTGTATATCTTGTTTTGGAGAAATACCAATTTGGATTCTTTGCCTGGTTTTAATGGGGTTGTCATTTTATGGTTGAGTTAGAGTTTTTAAAAAAATTGAGGGTGGCTTCCCTAAAGCTATTTTTTAGCTGGTGAGATTTAGCTGACTTAAAAAAAATGATTTCCACTCTTAATGTACAGCCTGTTCTGCTTCAACCTAATAGATAACATTGATTTTTATATAAAAGTATCAGTATCATTTTATATTTATTTAAAAATCAATCATAGCAAAATGATTTCATTAAGCAGTGCTTTTAAAACAATGCTATCTTCTCCCTCAAGGATAGCATTTCTTGGGAAGAAACACATGGAGCGTATTTTGGAAAGCAAGAACTGCTTATTGCTTAACAAACAGTAGGGCCTGATATCATGAAAACTTTTACAGTTCCAAGAAGACCTTGGCCTTTAGACAATGACAATATTGTTTGAATAGAAGTCATTTTTTAAATGGCGCTAACTTTTTCCTACCCTGACTTGGTAATTTCCCCTGAATGTCTCTGTAGGAAGATTAACAGCGTTGTGAAAATCAGCTGCGTGTCTGAATCTTTAAAACTTGAAACGGGCTGTATGTCACAGCAGGAAATAAAAATATTTTCTGCAAAACAGCAATATTCTAATCTATTGACCGTGCAGATCCCTGGAAAAACATGTTTGATTTTTAACACTCTTTGTAGAGTGGCAAAGTAAATTACAATACAAATGAAAATACTAGAAAAATGATTTAGAAAAAACATTATTAGTATATTTTTCCAGACAACTGTCAAAGGGTCTTCAAGAACTGTATCACTTGTAATTTGTAAAAAAAAAAAAAATTTTAATTAAATTCTTGGCATTTTCATAATTTAAACAAATCTGTCTTTCACAATAAAAACACGCATTAAAAAATTTCAACCACCACAAATTAATCTCTTTTTACTTTAAAAAGTCAAACTTAAGGGGTAAAATTTTCCTTAAGTGTTTTACCTGCAAGTTTCCTGAGCGCAGAGACCTGACTTGTGGACCACAGAACCTGGCATATAATAAGTACGTAATATATGTTTATTGAATGAGTGAATTAAAGCTATTTTTTAATTGGTGAGTTTTCACTGAATTAAAAAAATGATTTTCACCCTGCTCAAGTTCATCCTAGTACCTACCATTGATTTTATTTAAAGGTTATCAGTATAATTGCATACTCTATAAAGTAAAGGCCACCCCAAACTGGGGTTCCTGGGGTGCACGTGGTCTGCTTCAGCCCAAGAGGGACTGGAGGATTTAGAGCCACTAGGGATGGAGGGAGAAGGAAGGTTGGGGGGAGAGAGGGCTTTGGCAAGAGGGGTGAAGGGAGTGCCTCCCCTCTCCCTTGCCCCTCCATCTGGCAAGAGGGGCAGGTCTGGGGCAGGGGGCTGAATAGTGTTCTCAAAGGCTGGCCCTCCATAGTGAAGAGGCGGCTCCCTAACTTGTCTGAAGGGCTCAGTGGTCCTGGGGTCCTTCCTGGTCCTTCTCATAGCAGTGAGCTTGGTCCCCATTGTCAGCATCTCCCTGACAGCCTCCTTGGGGCTGGTAGAGATCACTGTGCTCGGAAGGGATGCAGTCTCAGGGACCCAGAGGTTAGACACCAGGTCCTCCTACCTTGCTTTCCTTATTACACTTTTAAATAATAATGTTTTTTTCTTTTCCCTAAAGCAGGCTCCCTATTATGGCCAAGGATGTCTGTGAGTGTTACTGATGAAAGGAGGAATGAAACCCTTGGACACAGACTTCTCGCAGGGTTGCAGCTATTGAAGGATGGTCTGTGAGCCCTTTGCCCTTTAACCTCTCCCACCCTGCGAATTCCAGCTACACCCAGTGCCTGGCAGAGGTCACAGGCCTACCTCTCAGCGGCATTTGCCAGCAGTTCCTTTCAGATTCTTGGGAAAGAAAAGGAAGAGGAGATACATTTGCCTTTTACATTGTTTAGCCAATGATTTACAAAACAAACAAACATTGGTTACCACTGGAAAGATTGTTGCCAACTATGTTTGTCCCAGGACATCATTCCTTCCTGATGCTGGATATTTTTAGCCAATGCCAGATTAGCACTGCAGCCAAACTGTGTAACAATGACTCTACAAAGCCAGTGCTGAGAAGTAACAAAAATTGAAAGCATTTGACTGGCAACAAACCAATTATTTCAACAATTTTCTTTTACTTGTAAGAATGCAAGCAATCTTAGGCATGAGTTAGTATTTTTAGAATCCCTATTATAATAAGTTTCTTTCAGTTCTAGGCTCAATTAAGAAATTGAAATTATGTAGGAAAGAACAAGCATGACAACAAACCTCACTTAACCTTAATCATGACCATGAATGCATTGCTTTTTCCTCCCTATAGAGACAGAAATGCTAAGGGGAGATAATTAAATTCATTCAGAATTAAAAAGAAAATTAAGGAAGTAAAATATAAAAGAGATTTGGGGGGATAAAGGACCTTCGAGATGTAATCTAGTGATTACTCAGCTGTTCTTATTCTGCTCAGATATTTAAGCCCAGAAATGTTCATTTCACAAGAACGTCCTGCACAAGAGACCAGGCAATAAATCTGAAAACTGAGTAACAATTAAACTGTCACACATCTACCAAAGAGAAAATATGCAAAAAATAACCCCTCACTATACATATGCCACAAACCCATGGTCAAAGATGAAGAATTTCACTTAAACACTGACAGTCTTTCCTGCTATAGAATTAGCAAATTATCACTCCTCCAAGTGATGAGAAGTAGATGTTGTGATGGGGGGAAAGTCTTCTGGTTGGTCCTCAGCAACAGTAAATGATAGATCTTCTGTCTCTGACCTCGATTGACCAATTTTTAACATCTTGCATAATTGGCTTTGTTATTCTCTCTTGCTCTCTCTGCCTCTGTCTCTCTCTCTGTCTCTCTGGCTCTTTCTCACACAAACACATATACACACACACAGCGTTGTTTTTTTTTTTTATCTGAACCATTTGAGAGTAGGCTGTGTGTGCCGTACTCCTTTATCTGTTGTGGCTTTCGTGCGGAGCCATTGTCTCTGCTTTGAGCTTTTACACGTAGGGCCACAGTAAACAAGTGTGATGCTTTAGGCTTCCGCGTGGTTAAACCGGGTAGCCAGGCTAAAGCATCGTGTCTGGGTTTTATATTCCACATAGTTGCACACAACTACTTAAAAGTCTAGTCTTTATAAAGGCAAAATGGTCTACTAAGGCATTTTGTAATGTTGCATCATGGTGTCTAAGAACTCTGACTACTGAATTTTTCTCATTTTCTCCCTGCAAGACTGGATCGATCTCTCTCTCTCTCTCTCTCTCTCTCTCTCTCTCTCTCTCTCACACACACACACACACACACACACACACACACACGCGCGCGCGCGCGCGCGTTTTTCTGGAAAGAACTCAAAGTTCTATTGTTACCAAAATTCTTTCCATGAAGAATACATTTTGTTTTCCTCTTCAGAAAGTTGCCTGTTTTACATGGAGAGGAACTGTTTTCTCTTGTTTCTAACAAACCGTCATGCACAGAAAATGCAAAACCTTGTTTGAAAGAGAAAGCGATTCTCTATTCAGTGGGAGAGAGGATGGCTTGTATAAGAATTCCTCATTGTTAGGAACAAATCCCCAAACAATGGCAAACTGCCTTGTCTTTCCTTGGAACTAAACCAATCAGGCTGGGTGGCAGGTATATACCGATGTCATTGCCCCTTTGCCCAAGAGGCAGTAGGAGCTGAAAATAAGTTTGACTTTTCTCCCGATGGTGAATCAAGGCCCCAGAGTTTCCAGAAAGGATAGACAGGAGGGCCTCCTTGACTCCCTAGGGAGAAGCCAGGGTACTCGCTCCAGCCCCCTGCAGGAGAGGCAGAAGCTGTCTCAGATCTCTGCTGGTCCCTGCCTACCATCTGGGGCCAGTCCCGTTCTTGTCAGCCCTGTGCTTTGAAAACCAGGTCTTATTTCTTCTCTCCTTAAAACTGTTAGTAGTTTAATTGCTGTGAAAGATCTTTTCTTGACTGTGTTTCTGACCTTTCTGTCACTGTGCCCCAATAAGCTTTTCTGAATTAATTCTCCTCTTCACCCTTGGCAGATACCTCAATGTGCTGGGTTTACAGTCACATTTATAGTGTTTATTATGTGATATGATTGATATTATTGTCTTATGTGATATGATTGATATTAATATCTTGAGATGATTACCTCAAGACTATTAACTGTTCTGGAATTTAATAGACTGTACATCCAATGAGAAAGGAAGAAAATCTGGGTTCTAATTTAGGTTCTATCATTAATGAATTGTCTGATTTTGTAGACATCAGTTAGCCCCTGGGAGCCCATCTCTGTATCTGCAAAATGCACATGGGTTTGAACTGTGTGGGTCCACTTACTTGCTGATTTTTTCCAATAAATATGGCCTATAGGACTACACCATAGGCTGGCTGAATCAAGGGATGCAGGACCCCTGCTGCTGAGGCTGGCTGTAAAGTTATACTCAGATTTTTGACTGCATACAGGTTGCTGCCTTTAATCCTCGTGTTGTTCAGGGGTTAACTGTATTACTACCAACTCTAAAGGCTTCAGAGAACTTGAAAAAATAAAGCTTGTTAATAATGATAAGGTATTTGTGAATATGATGTCACGTAAACACGACTGAAATTTCCATTGCTCATCAGTTATTTTGCAGTAGTCTAGAATAGACAGAGTCTTAAGTACAATGTACCGGGATATATAATTATTCTGCTATTTAAAAGATTTTTTCCACAAAATATTAATCAATATATGAGTTGCCAAAAATTCTCTCAATGTATCACTTAACTATCTAGATATATTCATTAGCCATGCTGGTCATAGAGAAAACTTTTGTAACTGTATAACTATAGCAAAGAGACTGCTATTTGTTATAAATGGTGAAGAAACAGACAGAGTAGAATAAAAGTAGCATGTGTTTGCATCTAGTTTGTGCCTATTCACTATCCTATGACCTAGACAATTTCTGTGTATTGCATATGCTATCGGAAGACAGAAGAGCATTAAAAAGCCTTAAGAAAAGAAACCATCAACAGAGTGAAAAGGCAACCTGTGAAATGAGAAAAAATATTTGCAAATCATATATCTGATAAGGGGTTAATAGTCAAAATATATAAATAACTCATACAGCACAATAGCAAAAGACCAAATAAATCAATTAAAAATTCACAAAGAGGGTTTCCCTGGTGGCGCAGTGGTTGAGAGTCCGCCTGCCGATGCAGGGGACGCGGGTTCGTGTCCCGGTCCGGGAAGATCCCACATGCCGCGGAGCGGCTGGGCCCGTGAGCCATGGCCGCTGAGCCCGCGCGTCCGGAGCCTGTGCTCCGCAACGGGAGAGGCCACAACAGTGAGAGGCCTGCGTACCGCAAAAAACAAAAAAACAAAAAAACAAAAAGAACAAACCATAATCCACCAATTCTACCATTTATAATTAATGTGTATCCGAGAGGAAAGGAGATGAATGTATGATAATAAAGGGGTATCAAGTGATATCAGATGGTGCACTTATGGAGTCGCAAAAGACACGTAGCTGATGAGATTTGGGACTTGGAGTTATTATTTGCTTTTCACTATACCTTTATGAATCATTCATGTCTAATTACACAGATCAGCGGTAGGCAAACTACACACAATGCAAACCAAATCTGGCCTGCCTCCTCTTTTGTAAATAAAGTTTTATTTGAACATGCCAGGCCCGCTAGCTGACCTGCTGTCTATGGCACTCCAGCGGCAGGGCTGGGTTCCTGTCACAGAGGCCATTGGGGTTACACAGTCTAAAATATTTTCTCCCTCTCCCTTTACGGGAAAGCATCCCAATGCCTGAAAAAAACCACAGGTAAAAATCGAACAAACACCACAACAGCTTACCTCACCTCCCTTCCATGTGGAAAAGAAATGAGTACTGATTCATTCCTGTTTATCTGGCTGTGTTTTAATTTTTATTGTTTTTATTATGTGCAAAAGTTGGGAATAACATTGTGTTTTCAACTTATCTATCTAGACATATGGGAGTATTTCCTTTTGAAAATATTACCAAAGTTAATGGTATTGTCTCCTTAAATTCTGTAAATTAAATCACATTACTAGTGACTATCCACATTAGCAGTTGCTTTCTCAATTATTAAGCAAGGAAATATTTGAATATCTTACTAACATTTTAAGATTAAATAAAATGTTCTTTTTTTTTTTGCGGTACGCGGGCCTCTCACTGCTGTGGCCTCTCCCATTGCGGAGCACAGGCTCCGGACGCGCAGGCCCAGCGGCCATGGCTCACGGGCCCAACCACTCAGCGACATGTGGGATCCTCCCGGACCAGGGCACGAACCCGTGTCCCCTGCATCGGCAGGCGGACTCCCAACCACTGCGCCACCAGAGAAGCCCAAAATGTTCTTTTTTTTTAGCTGAGTAGTTAATCTTTTGTATATTTTTAATTCTCTGGGAGTCAGATCTGGGGAAGCATAAATGTGCATTAGCATTATTCTCCATTTTTCTTTTCTTATTCTCTCTGTACACTTTCTTTTTTTTTTTTTTTTTTTTTTTGGGGTCCGCGGGCCTGTCACTGTTGTGGGCCTCTCCTGTTGGGGGGTACAGGCTCCGAACGCGCAGGCTCAGCGGCCATGGCTCACGGGCCCAGCCGCTCCGCGGCATGTGGGATCTTCCCAGACCGGGGCACGAACCCGTGTCCCCTGCATCGGCAGGCGGACTCTCAACCACTGTGCCACCAGGGAAGCCCCTCTCTGTACACTATCTTAAGAGCACATAGTATTGTTTTCAACAAGATCACAACATGTTCAAGATAAGTCAGTGTTGAGTTCCTAAGTAAAGGCTGTCTTTGAGGTCCTCACTAATTATAGATTCTGCTCTAGAAATCGAAAATGTACTTATAAAGTTTTTGCTGGGTTGGTGCGAGATAGAATTACCCTTATCTGTTAAGTAAGGTGACTAGAGAGACTTAGGAAAGAAATTGTCCTCAATTTAATGATTCGGAGCTTTCTGAGTGCCAGTTGATGGAAGTCTGAAAGTGTACCAGAGAGCAATGAGTAACATGTATCCAGGACAATTTAAGTGAATGGTTTTTGAAATTAAAGTGAAGCTGTAACAAAAGTACTCCAGAGAGAGACAGGAATTGGAATCTGTTCTCACACTGGGAAGGTCCTTTCACAGGACACTTCCCAGCACATCTGCACGTCGGTGCGTTCGGCATTGTCACTTGTCACGGGGAATTCACTGAGCCCCTTAGCACCTAGGGATCCTTGGCTATTTAAAAGACAAAATGCTGGCGTGTGTCCTAAAAGGGATTGTTACCACCCTACTAATTATTCTGACTTCTAAATGAAATGCTGACTCATCAAAGTCATTGTTTTACTTCCAAGCGTTGTAATATATTAAATATTATAAAAAGAGTTGCAAGTATGGATAAAGATAGCTGTGTTTGAATATAAAATAAATTTTAAATAAAGTATATGGACATTTTTTAGACTTTCTGACTTCATAGCAGTCCTGCTTTTGTTATTCTCATTTGTCACCTTAATCAAAATATCACAAATACTTAGATTTTACTCTTGGCACTAATCTAGCTTATGATAAGTTCATTGCTGACTTCAAAGTAGACAATTATTTTATTGGTGTAAGTTTTCTTTAACAATGCATTTTATTTATTTGTTTGAATTGCTAATGCAAATAGACTACAAACTTTAAAATAAATGATATGCTGTAAAATGTAAATCTCTCATCCGACTGCTGTCAGTTGGCTATCTAGTTATCTTTCCTGGAAGCAATCACCATTACCATTTTCTTCTGTGTCCTCCCAGACTTAGTCTGTGTATATGCAACTATTAACTTATATATTGGTTTTCTTATAAAGCAAATAGTACCATGCTTTTCACATAGTTTGGAACTTTGCTATGTTACCTTAATAGTAAACCTTTGAGATTGTTTCCCATTAGCACTTCATTATTTCTAACAGCTTCATAAATATTCCATTGCATGAATGTACCATAATATTTTT
Source organism: Lipotes vexillifer (assembly GCF_000442215.2). Classification (NCBI taxonomy): domain Eukaryota; kingdom Metazoa; phylum Chordata; class Mammalia; order Artiodactyla; family Lipotidae; genus Lipotes; species Lipotes vexillifer. Next base: position 337,634 of record NW_006792971.1, on the reverse strand, counting down.
GACCAGCTCCCATACCAAAGTTTTGTCTAATTTTCTGGCTTTTTGTTTAACTTTTTGTGTGCAAAAGCGTATTTTGGGGGGTTTTCTTCCAGAATTTTAAGGATAGCACTCGTTATCTTCTCACTTACGTGGTTTCTGATGAGAAGCAGCAGTAATTTTCATCATTGTTTCTCTGTATGTGGCGGCTCTTTCTCTCCTCTGCCTACCCTCAAAATTTCCTTTTTATCTTTTTCAGCAGTTTGAGTATGATATGTCTCTGTATATGGCTTATGTGTTTTTATCCTGCTTTGGGTTCTCTTAACCTCTTGACTCTCAGTTTTGCTGTCTTTCATTATTTTAGGAAAATTATGGCCATTATCTTTTCAAATATTGCTTCTGTCTTGTACTCTATCTGTTCTCTTTCTGAGTCTTCAATTACAAGTATGTAGATGATTTGATGTGACCTGACAGCTCTCTGATGCTCTGTTCTATTTGTTTTTATGCTTATTTTCTCTCTGTGCTTAAGTTTTGCTGATTTCTATTGACCCATCTTCAAGTTCATTGGTTCTTTCCTCAGCCAGGATAAGTCTATTACTGAGCCAGCTGAAGGGAACTCCTCAGTGGATGTTAACTTAAGCCCCAGGGCTGACAGGTGTCATTTTCTTTCCCGAAGGCATTTCCTTCTGAAGAGACAAGGGAGTGGCCAGGGGAGGAGGGTTTGCCTTTCCCAGGGTAGCAGGGAGTAGGGATCCCCCCTCCAACCCCTCCTCCATGCCTGTCTCCTGCCCTGCCCCCAAGCTTTCACTTGTGTACTCGCTGGAAGTCTGTGGAAAAGGGTTTAAAAGTAAAGGCAAATTCTTCTTGTGTCTGGGGCTATCAGCAGTTTCATCATGTCAGTAATTTATTAAAATTTTAGAAGATCCTTTCGTACCTTCTTGTCTGGTGGTCCTAGCATCTTCCTGTGTTCTGCCCTAGATGAGACAGTTCATACCATCCCTCTCTCTCCTGGGGGCCCTGCCCCTTATTGGATTTCCAGGCTACTTGGTGTTACTTTGTGACATCAGCTCTTTGATAGGTTTAAGAAAATGTATGATTTTGTAGTTTTTCCTGGCTTTTTCCTGTTGTTAAAATAAGAGAAGCCTTCTTTTCAGCTTTCCACAGCTTAGGTATGGGAAGAGCTCTCTTACTAAATTTTTTAAAGATTTTATTTGTTTATAAGCAAATTAAAACATTTCCTTGATAACATAGGAGCATCTTTTTGTATGCTTATTTGCTATCAGTATATCTTCTCTGGTGAGATATCTGTTAAGGATTTTAACCCAATTTTTAATTGGGCTGTTTGCATCCTTATTGCTGGTGTTAAGAGCTCTTTGTATATTATGGATACAAGCTCTTTATCAGATGTGTCTTTTGAAAATGTTTTCTCACAGTTTGTAGCTTTTCTTCTCATTCTCTTGACATTGTCTTTTGCAGAGCAGAAGTTTTAAAAATTTAATGAAGACCAGCTTATCATATATATCTTCATGGATCATGCTTTTGGTGTTATATTCTTATAATTTTTTATTGTGAAATTTGAGGTCAGTGTGTTTAGTCCCCAAAAGAAATGACTATTGTGTTTTTATTGTAATCTTGAAAACTTTGTAAGCTGATGGAAGAGATTTAACGTCTTATGATGTGAAGTCTTTCTCTTTAATGAAAACATGTGCCTTGTAATTGTTCAAACTTCTTTTTGCATTCTTTAGTAGCATTTAAGTTTTTATTTATGTACATCTTGTAGGCTTCTTAAGTTTATTCCTAGATATTTTACTTTTTTTGTTTTATTTCAAATGAATTATGTCTTCCAACTGGCAGTTATTTAGTGATGTGAAGATTATTGATTTCTGTATATTTAATTTTCCACTCAAATTTAGTAACTATTTTTACTGCTTATAATTCTTTTTCAGCTGATTCTTTTATTCTTTTCCCCTGGAAAACAATCATATAATCTAAATATCATTCATATATCTTCTCTTCTCTGATCTAACTGCATTGACTAATACATTCAAAACAGTGTTAATTAAAATGAGGAAAAAGGATATATTTGTTTTAGTTTTGATTTCAGTTAAAATGCTGTTAATGTTTCCCAATTAAGCATGATTTATACAGGTAACTTAAATGTCAGATTATTGAGAATACTAGTAATTATGTTAGCTTCTTGGTAAATGCCCTTTAAATATGTATCAAGGGCATTTATATGACTTTTATTTATTGTTTCCTCAATTAATCTTCAAATTTATATAAATAGATATACTAACATTTAACCATCCTTGAATTCTTAGAGTAACTAACAGTTCTTATGCTGTATTATTATTTTAATGTGCTTTTTGAATTCTATTTACTTTTATTTTTACATTCATAATCATTCAGTGAGAATGATTTTTACTCAGCTTTCCTTTCTGCTGTTGTTCTGGGTTCAGAATCCATATTATAATTATTTCCTAAAGAGTATTTGAGTTCTTTACATTCTTTTCCCTGTTGTACTTTATTTTATTTTTTGAAGAGCATGAATTGCCTTGTAGTTAATTTTTCTACCTTACAAGTTTGGTAGAAATCCCTGTGAAACTGTTTGATCCTTTGAGTTTTGGAAAGAATAGCTTTATAGTGAAATTTTTTAGAGTGATTTGCCTGGTAATATTGTATAAGGTTTCTGGGTTTAATTTTAATTTATGTGTTCCCAGAAAATAATTTATTTTATACAAGTTCTCATTGTTATCAAGTAGACTAGTGAGCAAAATATTCTCTCATTATTCTATTAGTGTTTTCTCTGTCCATGGTTATTGCCACAAAAACATTTCAATGTTTTGTATTCATGCTTTTACTCTTTTTTTCTTGTTTCAATGATTAATGGTTTACCTATTTTTTTGTATTTTAAAGAAAATGATTCTTAGATTTATTTTTATTCTATTAATCTAATGATTTTTAATCCATTAGAGCCTTTTTATATTTATTAATTCCACTTACTTGCCATAAGTTTATTTTTTATAATCTCCCAAGATAAATGCTTTCTTGATTTATTTTACTATTTTATTCGTTTTAGTGTTTTATGTATTAATGTGACATTTAAAACCATGACTTTTTTAAGCAGTGCTGCGGTTGTATAACATATGTTTGTTCAAAATTTGCTAGCCTGGTGTGAACTTGCATTTCTTTCTGAAGTTACCTTCCTTATGCCAAACACATTTTTAATACTTGATTTTACTGAGCCAAATTAGACTTAAGGTCCTTTAGTTACTTTTAAGCAGCTCTATATAATTACTAAATAAAAATGCTTCTACCTAACATGATAGGGGCCAAATATATACATGGGAAATACATACTTTTTAATCTGAAAAAAACGAGAGTATTTTATTTCATGAAACAGCAATAATATAGAAAGGAATAAACGAAGTTTCTGCCTTTGAATCCTTAAAGTTCTCTTTTGATTAGTTGGTTTGCATAACCTTATACTGAGAATAATGGCTTCTATTCTAACTGACCTCTTAGAAGTTTGAGAAATACACCTGGCTTGCTCCTGTCCCAGTCTGTCAGTGTCCACAAGCTTGAGAATGACGTATTCTGCTGGGTATAATAAAGAAGTTCACGGTGCCTGAGGGCAGGCTTGTGTCTATGTATCCATCAAAAGCAGTTTCATTGAGTTTTATGGAATTCTGTGAATAAACCCATTTTGTGTGATACGCAGTCACTTTATTCACCTTGGTTATGACCTGAGGACCCGGAAATTAGATAGTATTTAAAATTTTCTCTCCCTCACATACTAAGGGGGCTAACTTGTACAAGGATATGCTTCTGCATAGTTCTGACATTAGGACAGAAAGCAAGAAGTATGCAGGCTTAATGGCAACTCTTGCCTTTGGGTGAAAGGCTACAAGCTGCGTAATGCCAGCAGCCCCTAGAGGCTGTAAAAGGCAAGGAGGGAGATTGTCCTCAGAACCCCAGCAAGGACAGAACCTGGCCAGCACCTTCATTTTAGGCTGATGAGGTCCATTTCAGACTTCTGAACTCCAGAAGTTTATGGTAATATATTTGTCTTGTAGTAAGCCACTAAGTTTGTGGTAATTTGTTCTGGCAGCAATAGGAATCTAATATAGTTATCATACTTACTTGGCAATGTTGGGATATGAAACAGAGGTTAAGTAACTTGTCCTAGGTCATTCATATATTCACAGGCAGAATTAGGAATTGAACCTAAGTAGTCTGACTCCACAGACTAGATTATGGTTATTGTGAAACCAAGTTTCTTTTTTGTTTTTTTTTGTTTTGTTTATCTTCTTTGGTGAGGTGACTGTTCAGGTCTTTTACCTATTTTTTAATTAGGTTGGTCATTTTCTTATTGTGAGGTTTTTTTGTTTTTTGTTTTTTGTTTTTGCTGTACGTGGGCCTCTCACTGTTGTGGCCTCTTCCGTTGTGGAGCACAGGCTCCGGACGCGCAGGCTCAGCGGCCATGGCTCACGGGCCCAGCCGCTCCGCGGCATGTGGGATCCTCCCGGACCGGGGCATGAACGCGCGTCCCCTGCATTGGCAGGCGGACTCTCAACCACTGCGCCACCAGGGAATCCCCCAAGTTTCTTAAGGTATCAGTTACCTTAAGAAATTCACCCTGTTTTAATGTACAATTTTATGAGTTTTGACAAATGCATGTAGTCATGTAAACAAAATCAAAATGAAGACCCAGAATGTTTCCATCACCCCAATAAGTCCCCTGGTACCTCCTTTGTAGTCAGGACTTCTCTCCACCCCAAGTACCTGGAAAACATTGACCTACTTTTTCTGTCTCTATGATTTTGCGTTTTGCAGATTGACACATCAATGGGATAATAGCTGTGTGAATAGCTTGGCAATTCATCTCCACAATAAAAGACTATAAAACTGTGTGAAATTGTCAAAAACAATCGTTTAAAGGCACTGGAAATTGACCAAAAGCAGCTAACCTTTCAAGAAGTATTAATTCCTAAAAGCCAGTGAGAGCTCTGGATAAAGAGAGTAGGAGTCTCTGGACATCTTCCTGAGACTGCTCAACCCACCCCCACCCCCAGTCCCTGCTTGGATGACAAGAGCTCTAGTTTCGTGAGCTGTGGCTGGGTGCAAAAAACCTGTGGCTCCGCAGTCAAAGGGGGCAGATTGACTCAATTTCAATTCAGGGTAGGACAAAATCCCCCCAGCTTTGCTGATTAACAGTGGTGATGGACTCAAGTGGGAATCAAGCAGGAAATACATTCCAGCCAGAAGTTTCATGGGGGAGATTCTGGAAATGAGGGAGCTGTGGAAGTGCTGAGATAAGCCATCCTCCTGCCCACTGGCTGGGAGAGCTATGTGTGTGCCAAAGAAGTCTAACGGAACCCAGCAGAACAAAACAGAACAAGCAAATGCACAAAAAGAAAACAAGCAAACTAAAGCAAGACTGAAGAGACTTGAGAACAGGCTGAAACTTTGAATGCTTTCTCAAACTACAGGTAGATACAGTGGCAGAGGGTAGCAACCTTATGTGTTCAAGGTATTTGAGCAAAGCCTCTGTCCAAAGCATTCGCTCACCTCTTAGCTATGTAGGCACAGGAGGCAACACCTAAGAAGCCAGGCTGAAAAACAAACATTAGGAAGGAAAACCTGAGCAGAGACATCTGACTGTGTACCACGGAACAGGTAGATTCTGCAGTTTAGATCCAGACAATAACCCTCAGAAAAATAAAAAGGGAATTGTTATAGAGCTGCTACAATAAACCATCTAACATGTACAGTTTCAAATAAAACTTATGGGACATACAAAGAATTAGTAAAGTATGGCTCATACTCAGTTCCAGAAGCAGAAGCTGTCAGTAGAAACTGACTCTAAATGGGTCCATCTGATGGATTTAGCAAAGACTTACATTCAGCCATTATAAGCATGTTCAAAGAATTAAAGTAGACACTTTGAAGGGTAAAAGTAAATGAGGATAACAATGAATAAATAAAAAATATCAGTAGAGAAAATAAAATCAAGAGTCAATCATCGCAACTGGAATGAGGGGAATCAAGAACAGATTTGAGATGGAGGAAGAAGGAATCACTGTGAACGTGAGTTAGATCAATAGAAAATGCCAATTTAAATGATAGAGGACAGATTGAAAAACAGTGAAGAGACAACATACATTCCAGCTGTGAATCCCAACTGTCTCCTATATCCAACTAGGAGGTAGAAAAAGAAACAGAAAAAAAATTGAAGAAGTAATGGCTAAAACTTGCCAAATTTGATGAAAAATAGAATCCCAGGGACCTCAGACACTCATGAAACCTAGGTAAGATAAATACAAAGAAAAAAAAAAAGCAAAAAAACCCACTTCTACACATTGTCAAATTGCTGAAAGCCAAAGGCAAAGAGAAAATCTTGAAAGTAGCAAAACAGAAATGATTTGCAACAATATGATTGACAACTGACTTCTTATAGGAAACAGTGGAGACTGACAGGCAGGATGGAATGACATATTCAAAGTGCTGATGAAGAAAAATAAAGTCCATGAATAATTAAGTATTCTCTGTGTGTATTACATTTAAAATTAAAAATCAATGGAGAAAGTAATATGGTAAACTAATCATGCTTTTTAACCACAAAGGAAGGCAGTAAAAGAGGAACAAAAAAGATATGAGAGGGCTTCCCTGGTGGCGCAGTGGTTGACAGTCCGCCTGCCGATGCAGAGGACATGGGTTCGTGCCCCGGTCCGGGGAGATCCCACATGCCGTGGAGCAGCTGGGCCCGTGAGCCATGGCCACTGAGCCTGCACGTCCGGAGCCTATGCTCTGCAACAGGAGAGGCCACAACAGTGAGAGGCCCGTGAACCACACACACACACAAAAGATATGAGATGTGTAAATAATAGCAAAATATAAATCCAACCTTAACAATAATTATTTTAAATGTAAATAGACTAAACATTCCAGTCAAGAGGCAGGGATTGCCAAAGTGAGTCAGAAAGCTTTCTCTAAGAGAAACACTTTATTTATATCCAATGAAATAAATAATTGAAAAATGGTAAAAAGATATACCATTCAAACTGCAACTATAATCTGAAGTAGCTATGTTAATACCAAAGTAGACTTTTAGACAAGAAATATTGCTGGAGACAGAAAGGGACATTTCCTATTGAAAAAGTAGCCAATACATCATGAAGATTTAGCAACTGTAGATGCATGCAAACAGAGTCCCTAAATAAATCAAGAAAAATCTTACAGAATCATAAGAGAAACAGACAACTCAACAATTCTAATTGGAGATTTCAATACTCCTCTTGCTGTAATTGAGAAGGCAACCAGAAGAAAAAAAAAAAGCAATAAGGATACAGAAGACTTGAATAACCCTATCACCCAACTTGACCTGACACATAGAGGACTTTTCAGTCAATGGCAGAATCCACATTTTCACTGCAGTGGCTCATCCTCTCAGGTAGACCCTATGCTAGGACATAAAACAGTTTTCAATAACTTCAGATGTATTGAAGTCATACTAGTGTATTCCCCAACTGCAACAGAATTAAATTGGAAATAAACAGCCAAAGGGAGTCTGTGGTGAGAGGAAAATTTATTACTTGAAGCACTTAAAGTAGAGAAGGGAGAAAGGTCTATAATCAATGATCTCAGCTCTCACCTCAAGAAGGGAGGAAAATAAGAGCAGCAACTCCAATGCCAGTAAGAGGAAGGTGGACACAATAAAATCAGGGTGGAAATCAACTGAAGGGAAAAGAGAAAAACATGAGAGAAAATCAATGAAACTGAAAGTTAGTTCTTTGTAAAGATAACACAGTTAATAGATATTTTGCTAGACTGATGAGAATAAAAGAGGGAGAGGTAGAAACCAGAGCAGAATAAACATTAGATGTTGACCTTGACCTCACCTCTGTCAGATACAGATTGCAGATAATGGAACTCCCCAGATAAATCTGGGACACTAGGTGACATTAGTCAAACAGATGTTCCCTATGCTGTAATGATAGGGAAGCAGTAGCAGCGGGCTTGACACAGCTCCCAGCCTCCTGCAATGGCAAAGAATTTCAGAAGAGAATCCAGACATTCTCCATGCCACTAACAAAAGTTGGGAACCTAGCTAAGAAACACTTAGCAAGATGATTTTCTGGGTTTGATGGGAGACCCAAGAAGAACGTTTTTCCTTTGAGAAAGACATAGCCCATATATTTTGTTAGATTGCAGAGACAGGAATATTATCCTAATTGATCAAATTCTACTTATTTTCCAGGGAGTGCTGTGATTTAATAAGTGGACTATTTAACATTAGGCAAACAGATTCAAGCACAGACTCTTGGACCCTGGTGATGGGACCTTGGCAAAGCCATGTAACCTCTTTGAGTTTCCTCATCTGTAAAATGGCGTTAGTCACTAACTACTTATGCCTAATTCTATAAAACAAGAGTTGTTTTGATGCATAAATGATATAAAATATGTGGAAGATGCTTCATAAATATTCAAAGCACTGTAAAATATTTATCTCTCTATGTATTAATTGTTGTCAATTTGTAGGTAAGGGGCCTTTTTCTAATTTTTCCATTTGACATTTATTTTTCCTCGTGTGTAATTTTTGAATTTTTGTAAGTTTTGACATTTATTTTTCCTCTAGTGTGTAATTTTTGAAAGTCTATCAAACTATTACAAAAATTTATTGTTTTATAGTTTCTTTGTAAAAAAAGAAAGATAAGCCGAGGGCTTGTTCACTTTGTTAAGTCCTGTAATATTTTATTTTCTCATAAGTTTCTGTTCGACCTAACACATGAGATGACAGTCCACCCTTTTCTGGAATTGGTACCTTGGTCTTTCCACAGTTACACTGAAGGACCCTTCTCTTCTTTACCTCCTCAAACCTTCCTCCACGTAATTCACACTAAAATACAAATGCTTGAAAATGGCTTTAGGTGAGAGGTCTGCTAGGAACATGCATGGGAGGGAGACAGGGTTTGGTGTTTAGTGGACATCAATGTTTTCACACATAATTTATCCAACCCCGAAATATTCTGATTCAGTACATCTGGGTGGGGCCTGGATGTCTGTATTTTTAAATAGAGTTTTTCAAACACTGAAGGGCACCACTGCTTAGGATCTCTGATCTGGGGGGTAAAGACTCTATAGAATGTCAAGCATCAACTAGCACATGTGAAGTTTTGGAAGCCTGCCTGGTATCTTTGGATCACTCCGCAGAGATCATTGCTTATGGCCCTCAAAGCCAGTCAGCACATAGAGCCCTCTCTGACATCTGATGGGCTCTGAAGTAACACAGGGAGACTTGTTGTCATAGAAAAAAATAGAAGCATATAGAGAAATAGAAGCCCAGTATACCAAATATTTTGCTGTATGTTCTTTGTCCCCATCTGAATAATTATTTATCTTGGTAAAGTTGTTAATGTTGATAAGTAGTCAGTTTACGAAATATAATTCAAGGGAGGCTATATTTTCATAACTCACTGAATTATACTTTAACCCGTTACTTCATCCTCAGAGTTTCGATTTGACAGATGCATGATTAAATGACTTGGGGTTCATGTTTATAATAACCTTGGGTTCTTACAAGATCTTTATGTAAACTCACATTTTGTTCCTGAACAAATTATTGGAAATAGAAACATATTTAATTTATTGTAATTGTACTTAGGATGAAAAATTTCTGGAATAGGGAGGACTTTCTTTGAAAACATTTTAATTTTCTACAGGATTTGAAGACAACTCTTAGAAAGGAGTTACCATATAAGTCATACATACTTTTACCATCTAGATTAGCAGCTAAATATGTCAATTTTTCATATACTTTTGTTGTTGTAAAGTCCCTATGATATTACAAAATCTTGGCTCTCAGCAGCTGGTTCTCCCAGCCATGTGGAAATCAGAGTTGACTTTGCCTGAAGATGAGGGCAGAGGTCATTTGCTTTAAGCAAAACATGGTGCTGCTTTTTAAAGTCTCCAGATGACTCTGATGTACAACGAAGTTTGGGAAGCACAACAGTTGAAAACATATAAATCAATTAAATAAGGGTTTTTGTTTTTACAAATAAACTTAATCACGTCTGTTATCCTTTATTAAAATGCACATTTATTCACTGGCTTCTGAGAGCCAGAAGCTTTTTCAGATATATTTGCATCCATTATGTCAATAATTTCTTTTCAGAGATGTGACTTGCTAGGTTAAAAACAAACAAAAAAGCAATATTAGCCTCTCTTCTTTGGAAGGAAAGCAACATAGCATCATGATGCTTAATTCTAAGGAAATAGCTTCAACAACTACTGTTTTAAAATGAAACAGGCCTTATCACATTCCTTTTCTGGAATATCGCCCAAATTGTTTTGTTGTTGATTTGGGGAGTAGTGAGGAAAGGAGGTGAGGAGAGGACAGAATTATTCTCTTTTCTTATTATAGGCCTTCTAATCTGTGCTATATGATGTCATCCGGAATGACTTAAAATATCCAAAGGCCCTCAGAAAGTTGAGAGGAACAGTTCTGCAATGCTGTGAGGAAATGGGGTCCCATTCCGGGTCCCAGATGCCTGGAATGTGAAATGTTGGGCGACCTTCAAGTTCTCCCCTCCCGGTGAGGTTTAACGCAGGTATCAAGAGCTCATCTCAGAGATGGGGCTCAGGATGGTTATTCTTTTAAAGTCCTGCATGAGGTCTCCATGCTGCATTTGGTGCCGGGTATTTGGGAAAAATTTCTTCTGAACAGTTTTTTTAAACGTACAGTTGAACGGGAACAAAATGATACATAATATGTCAAAACTCTTAAAATTCCTGCTTTCTTCCTCAGGGCCAAAACCTCAGAGTATCATTGCGAAACTTCCTCTGGAATCCCAGGGCTCTTGGTGGAGTCGAGTCATTGAGCATTCACGATGAGGGAGGAAACTCTTCCACAAGAGACCCTGTGGGAACCAGAGTTGGGAACGTTGGTACTCAAACTGATGTCTGTTCTTACTCCCTTTGCTGAGATTTAAAAAATAAAAGGTCAACTTAGATACTGAGGAAAAAACAAAAACCAAACTCTTTTGCCTCCTTCTGCATTACAAATCAAAGATCTAATTTAAAGAAGAAACTTAATAGAACATTTGGTCCAAACACCTACTTAGAGAATTAAAGTACTCTCATTGTTTTTGTTTAATCTCTGATCATTTGACAGAGGTCTCAAGAGGCTAAATAAAAGATTCCAAAATTACATAAATATATATCTAGCCAATTGCATTCTCATTCTTGAGAATGATTTAGAGTTTAAACAGTTGTCTTTTTAGGTTTGACAGTTTTATAACAGGCTTTTGTAGTAGGTTGCCACCTTCATTCTGTCATTCTCAGCCTCATGCTGAAAGGGGAGGATTTTATGTCCCTTTCTGAAAGAGCAAAGTGCGAAGATCTCAATCTTCCCTCTCCAGTCATCCTCACAGTACAAGATCCATGATCATTCCACAGCAGACACCAAATTCCCCCCTCTATATTTTTGGTTTGAGCTAGATTATTTTAATATTAAAGATGAGGTTCAAACTAATATCCAGAGTGTCTTTGTTACTCCCCAATCCAATAGCTTTTATGTACAAAGCATATTTACGTGACTTAGTATGTTACGATTTTTTAATTGTCAACTCACAGCACCTGCTCATCAACAGGCTGGCCTTTCTCTTGCCTAAGAACAGGTCCAGTTAGATATGAATAAAGATGTCTTTAAACACTGAACCAAGGGATAGTACTCATCTAGACATAAACAGAAGAATTCAGTCATGTCACTTTTATTCAATTAATCCAGGACATGGTTTATGTGGTGATTAAATAAGAGTGGAAGTAAACACTGAAAAAGCTTAATATGTTAATATTCCTAAATCTTAGTTTACCTCTAAATATATCTGTGAGGATGAATTGGTCTTGACTTGCATTAAAATAAATGTTTTTAAAATTGCAATAGATAGCATACTGAAAATGAAAGTTAAATTTTTCTCCAAGTTTGCATCTCTGAAAATAGGTATGTCTTTGATCAAGTCTATTTTTTTAGTTTTTTTTTAAATCTATTTTTCCTCACTTTGATCTATCTATGGGTTAATAAGAAAAGCCAACCTAAACCAAAACCAAAACCAAAAACTATTAACTTGATCTATCAATACCCTTATAAAACTTCAGAATTTTTGTTAAAAGTCATTTTATAACAGAAAAGAACAAACCTGACTCCATATTGGATCTATTCCTTTAGCTCTAAGCCTTGTGCTCTGTTGCCTGTGCTTGGTTACTCAGCCATAAAAGGAAACGAGGGCTTCCCTGGTGGCGCAGTGGTTGACAGTCCGCCTGCCGATGCAGGGAACAGGGGTTCGTGCCCCGGTCTGGGAAGATCCCACATGCCGCGGAGCCCGTGAGCCATGGCCACTGAGCCTGTGCGTCCAGAGCCTGTGCTCCGCAACGGGAGAGGCCACAACAATAAGAGGCCCGCGTAACGCAAAAAAAAAAAAAAGAAACGAAATTGAGTTATTTGTTGTGAGGTGGATGGACCTAGAGTCTGTCATACGGAGTGAAGTAAGTCAGAAAAAGAAAAGCAAATACCATATGCTAACGCATGTATATGGAATCTAAAAAAAGAATGAAGAACCTAGGGGCATGACAGGAATAAAGAGGCAGATGTAGAGAATGGACTTGAGGACACGGGGAGTGGAAAGGGTAAGCTGGGATGAAGTGAGAGAGGCATGGACACATATACACTATCAAATGTAAAACAGATAGCTAGTGGGAAGCAGCTGCATAGCACGGGGAGACCAGCTCGCTACTTTGTGACCTTCTAGAGGGGTGGGATAGGGAGGGTGGGAGAGAGGAGATGTGGGGATATATGTTTATGTAGAGCTGATTCACTTTGTTATACAGCTGAAACTAACACACAGTTGTAAAGCAATTTACTCCAATAGAGATATTATAAAAAAGAAATAGTAATAAAAATATTAATGAGCAATACTAATGATTATGCCTGCCTGGACTATTGGTATCAAGTATTAAGCTTATATTCTCCATTCTGCATAAAAGTATAAATTCTCCTTCCTGTGGGGAAACACAACTCCTTAGATTTCTCAGTTCTACCTTAAAAAGCCCTAGCCCTCTGAGACGAGGAAATGTTAGGACACAAAGATAGGCCCTGTTTGCTTTCATGTTTCCTGGAAGCATTTGACTCTTCACATATTATGAGAGATCTGCAATGATTTGGACTAGGTCCCTAGGTTAAGTCCCAAGGTGCCACAAAGACTGGAGAACTCTTTTCCTAGCTATTTACATTCCCAAACCTGTGAAGTCCAGAACTTGGCAACATCTCTAGGTCACAAAAGCTGGAGACATTCAGTGTTTCTTTGGCCCTTGGAAAGATGTATTTGCATTCCAAAAGTTCAGGGTGAGAATCCAGGATCCTTGCCATCACTTCTCAAAGGAGCAAAAGTTATATATTTTTTCTCCTTCTCCTTTCAAAATAAGAGGCAGATAACTGTCTCTCTACTGGATATAAACAGAGAAATTGCACTGTTCTCCATTCCTTTGCGGATACAGACTGAAGCGTATATGGGTAGGACATTTTACCTGACTTTCCTTGTGTCACCCGTAGGGTAAGAATCAGGGTGTTAGGGACCACAATCTCATGTTTTGCTTTTTAAGTGAAAAATGATAGTCTGCCTTTGATACCTTTACCTCATTTGCACATCCAGGATAAAATTACTAAATATCAATATTAAAAATCCAGCACTAAAAAAAAGCTCAGGCCTCTGGTGTTATGCATTGTCTCTACCTCACCAGGGGATGTTGGGGGTATCTCCATGAAGTCTAAGTGTGGCATCTCTTGATCCAGAGATTTATGAAGATTAAAGTTATTTGCCTTGAGTATACTCTATATACAATGACTGATCAGCTCCAGGACACCACAGTAAACACTCCTGGTGGGAAGGAGGATGGAAGTCACATGGCCAGCCTGTCCATATGAAGGTTACATCCTGCAGGACAACAGATCAAGGGCCCTCTGGCCTCCCACCCTTATCACACTCATATATTGGGTTCTGAATGTTAACTGCTTGCCATACTTATTGTTATTCTCTCCATATTCTCTGGACAGTGTGTTATCTGTAGAACAGACTTCTACCCCTCTGAGCTATAGCCTTCCCTGTCCATGGCTGGATGCAGTTAACAGTTAATTGAATAAGTGTGATTAAAGCTCACTCAGGAACTACTCACTGAAACTAACCCTGAGCAAAGATTCACAGCTGGATTAGGTACCCATGGAATTCCCCATCTTCTCTAAAATGTCTAATTTTTCACTGTTTGAATTTTTCAAACTGTATTATACTGCCTGTAATTTACCTTTTATATTATGGGTAAAACTTTTTTTTTTTTTTTTTTTTTTTTTTGTGGTATGCGGGCCTCTCACTGTTGTGGCCTCTCCCGTTGCGGGGCACAGGCTCCGGACGCGCAGGCTCAGCGGCCATGGCTCACGGGCCCAGCCGTGCCGCGGCATGTGGGATCATCCTGGACTGGGGCACGAACCCGTGTTCCCTGCATCGGCAGGCGGACTCTCAACCACTGCACCACCAGGGAAGCTCTGGGTAAAACTTTTAACAGTAGTAATAAAAATACAGTAATTCTTATCTCTACATACGTACATACAAAGTGCTAATCTGAAAAATGAAACACATTTCGAATATCCCCTTTAAGGCATCAGATGAAAGATGAGGCTGAAATAAATCAAAGATGCAGTCAAGTTGAACAGAAATACAATTCTTGGAAACCAAATTAGAAAATTTCAATCAAGTTTTATTCTGATTGAAAACTCTAAATTAAGGAAGAGTGCTATCCACCTCAAATTTTCTTTCAAATGAAGCACAATGTACTTGCATGCACAGTGGGTATATATATTTAAACAGTATCTCAATACTCACACAATACATATTCATAACAGGATATAATGCATCTTGGTTTGATACAGCATTACTTAAACTCTTGTGCTCAGATGAAATGTTTTCTGATAAGACAACAAATGTTATATTTAAAATTAGCCTCAAATAAAAATAGAACGTGTGAACACAAAAGTCAAGTGGAATTTATTCCCCCCTTCCTCTCTTATCTGTTTCTCCTTAACGTCCTCCTTTTTTTCTTCCTTCCATTTGTTAATGGAAGAGAGAATTTTTATTCTAATGCATCCATGTTCTCAACAAATATTCATTGAGTACTTGCTATGCAGCATTTCTAATTCTATAATATTCTAGGCTTTGGGAAAATATTTCATAAGTATTGAACTAAAAAAAAATATTTTTTGAGTTTGTAGTGCATTCATGGAATTCAAAAATCCAAATGATATAACAAAGGTATGCATTTAGATATTCATCACCCCTGTCCCTGGCTGCCCTGTATTGATTGAACTCCTTTAGGAAACATGTTTTATATGTTCCTGTGTAAACTTCCAGCGTTTCTTTATGTACATATGGGCAAATATAAATATGTATCATTATCTCCCTAAACGAAGGACATGACACTGTTATGTACCTTGACTATGTTTTTGTTGTTCCACTTAACTATGTATCCTGGAGAATTTTCCATATCAGCGTATTAAAAACCCTCTTCAGTTTTTTTTTTTTTAATCTTCACATGTCTAACTACCCAACAGTTTATTTAATCAGCCCCCTTTAGATGGATATGACTAGTTGTCACATGGCTAATAGAAAAGTACTGCAAGAAAATAACTTTCTATGTAAAAATCACTCTAGGTGTTTCTGTAGGGTAAATTCCCATTAAAAGAATTGCTGGATAAAAGTATTTTAAATTTTGTTAGGTTTTATCAAATTGCCCGCTACATGGGTTGTGGTATTTTATACTCCCATCAGAAATGAATGGAAGTGTTTTTTTTTTTTTTCATATAACTCCACCAACAGACTGTATTGTCAAACATTTTGAATTTTGATGAATATTATAGGTAAAAAATGTTATAGTATTTTAATTAAGATTTCATCTATGGTGAATGAAGTTGCACATCTTTTATTTCTCCAGAAATATTTTTATTTGATTTTCAATGAACTGTTCATGTCTTTGATTAGTTTACTGTTGAGTTGTTGGCTCTTTTCATGATTTCTAGGTATTTCCATATTTGGGAAACTATACTTTGCCTCCAACAAAGTTTCTCTTTATTTCTAGGTTGGCCACTTGTCTTTCTTTTGCTTATGATAACTTTGTGATTAGTTTTCCTTTTAGTGGCATTAAAACAACAACAACAACAACAACAACAAAACCTCTCTGATAATTTTATCACTTATTTTAAAGACTTCTGCACTATTAATGATGGTTACAAAGGCCTTCTTTCTCCACCCTAATGTTACCGAAAATGCATCCATATTTATTTGTAATACCTTTATGATTTCATGCTTTGAAGTTATTTTATTTTTGTTCTATTGCTAACTAATCTTGGATTTTCCAATTGACATCCATATATCTGCAAAGAGTATTAATTTTACTTTATTCTTTTGTACTTTTAAACTTCTGATAAAAATAAATTTCTGCCCTAATTGCAATGACTCTAGCTCCTGGCTCATTAGTCACAGTGGTGGTGAGCCAACTCCCTCCTGCTCTCAGTGTTGCTTTCCCATGTGGCGCTGGTCCCCGAGCTTAACCTGTTTGTGGGCACCCATGACCCTAAGTGTGTGCCAGTGAATATTTCACTAATTTTGATTTTGGGTGTTTTTCCTTTGTAAGTAAACATTAGCATAAAATTTATCAAATGCCATTTCGGCATGCAGGAAAGCGATCATGTGAATTTTTTCACCTTAGATCTATAAAGAGAATTAAACATAATGATAGATATTTTTAATATTCAACTATCTTTTATTTTTTTTTTGCTGGAATAAATCCCACTTGTTCTTGATGTATGGTTATTTTAATGTGCTGCTAGATGGGTTTGCTACTATTTGATTTAAGATTTTCTTAAATATTGAAAATTGGTCAGCTTTTTTTTGGTGATTTGTCCTTTTATGTTTTTTTAATGTTTTAATATCAATATAACTCATACTTTATTAAAATAATTTATGATCTTAATGTGCTGTAGAATAGTTTAACTTGAATTATTTGTTTTAAAGTTTAGAAAAATTCACTGTGAAACTACCAAAGTCTAGTGTTTTTTATTTTAGGAGATAGCTCTTTTATATATAACTTTTAGATTTTTTTGTGTTTTAGGATTTATGTAGATTCTGTGGTCAACTTTGGTAAATTGTATTTTCCTTTGAAAATGCTTATTTCATCCAGATTTTAAATTTGTTACAATTGGAATTAGGAAAGTAGTCTTTTAATATTTTTAAACTACTCAAGAAATAAGCTTCCAAGTTTATTTCTTGAGATCTCTTTTTTTGTACACTAGCTATCTTCCTTCTTTTATTCTTGATTATAATAGCTAAAGTTGAATTATTTTATTGATTTAAAAAAAACGAGCTTTGCTTTTGATTACTTTTATTGTTTTATTTTAACTAATTATTTTGTTATTCGCTCTAATCTGCTCCCTTTTTCGTATTTCAACTCATTCATTTTGCTTTTATTTCAATAATTATTCATTTCTTCTTCTTTATGGTTTATATCTGATATATAGAGTATCTTCAGTATCGTTACTTTCTTGATTTTTTTAAGTTTTAGTTTACAGCTCTTTGATCTAAAAGATTTTTTATGTCAAGATTTTAACTTTCAAAACTTAAAACTATTTCCAAGTGGAAGGATTTTTGTTTCTTATTTTGTATTAATTTCTGGATTCATTATATTATGATCAGGGAATTCTTCTTGTATTACTTCTACATTTTTGGACTTATGAGGTCTTTTTATGACCTAACATATGATCTTATTTTATGCACCTGACATGGGTCCCTGTGCCTATTTTCAATGAACATATGTGCATACATGCATCAGACTTACTTTAAAAAAAATATATTGTTCAGGTGTTCATTATTCTTAATTGTGTTTTTATACTTTTACTCTGTCTTTGATTGGCTAGTGAATTTTTAAAGACAGTGTATCATATAATAAGTATCTTACACCATTTAACACAACTGAAGGGATGTTCATATTTTTGTATCTTTCTTTCCCTCTTCTTAACATAGTTGCAATATCACGCAGATGTGAACTGGAGGACTTCCAGAGTGTTTTAACTGAACCACAGTTTGTTAGTCAAAGGTCAAGAACTGTCTCATTGTCAAAGGGCAGACTCTGGCGGGCACTCCTGACACAATGTTGCATTGGTAATTTCAACACCAGTTCCTGCTTCATGAACACCCTCCCTCCCTCTAATGAAATTTGTGAAGAGTTTAGCAGTTCTTTTGTTATTCCTTGAAACGAACATAATAGTTGAAATTGATCAAAGTTACTACCATAGCGCCCTATTGATCCGGAATGTGACTCCTGTCTGCTTGGGGTCAATCCTTCCATT
>NW_006792971.1:303740-319178 GCF_000442215.2 Lipotes vexillifer | reverse complement strand
CTCTTTCCCCCGCAAAGAAGTCTTTTCCACAATTCATTACATCTCATTGTCTTTGTGTGAGTGGGTACACGCACAGTGAAAGCTCAGAAAGATGAAGGGGATGTCGGAGAAAAATGATGACTCGGATCTCACACAAGATGTATGTATTCTCCTCAAGTTAAAGATACAAACATAAAAAACATGCCCAGAGGTCCCTGTGAAAGAAGAAAGCAAAAAATGTCCTTTGGGTGTTTTTTCTATGTCAAATCTTGTGCTTATTTAGAAACGTTGGAGAGTCACTATTGCTTATTTGAAGCAAACTCATTTGATTTTGAAAAATGAACAAAGAATTTAAAAATACTTAAGAAAAAATTTTAAAACCTTGTGCTTACGAATGAATAATAGTAATTGAGAATGCTTTAGTAACTCAATGCCAAATGTGAAGACAACTTAGAGGTAAAATTCACAGAAGGGAAAAATATTTGGCCTATTATCATACAAATCTAATATAACCTTGAAATGGTGTCTCATGTCCCTGTATAATATTGTTGAAGTTATTTATTCAAAAGACAATATTCAGTGATGGTAATGGTGTGGTGCAAAGGGCATTATGATAGACTGCCCACAGGATGCAACCCATTTGTGAAGAAATTTGGATATGCATGTAATGCCAAAATACTGTGACCCAACAAATCACTTCTCATGTCCAAAGGAAATACTTAGAGATTAGTACAAATCTTCATATACAAATATGGTCATTGAAATATTATTTATGACAAGGACATTCAACCCTCTTCCTGGACACAAACTAAATGTCCAAATATAGGGGTAAAAGTTAAATAAATTGTAGCATATTGACAATATAGGAGATTATGCAGTCATATAAAATTAGTAATTTTGAAGGAAATTTAAAAGCATGGAAAAATACAGCATAACATCAGGTAAAATAAAGGCTAACAGCATACTTCTATTTGCACTTTTATCTTTATATATAGACACAAAGCATGAAGCAATATTTTAAGGAACACGTTCTCACACACACACACACACACACACAAACTAATATTTTTGGAAGTAAAACTCCAGAATGTTAACAGTAGCTATTACTATATGATAAGATTTTATGCTTTAAATTTTGCCTTTACATTTTAAGTATTTTCCACAGATTTTTCACTTAGTATATATAGCTAAAATTTCTAACAGTAAGTTTTTATTGGGGTGGATTGTTAAACTTCTTATTATCTCTAATTTTAGTTCATCATCAACCATTTTTGCAGGGTTATCAAATAAGCCAATAATCACTTTATTGAACTCAATTTTGTAATACAGAGTTTCAAGGATCAGTCCCAGATTCACACATCTAGCTTTCCATCTCTGCCCTTCTTTCCTGGTGATTACTTCCAAACTCCATGCATCAAGAGTGGAGTTGGAAAGAAAAATGACTCTGTGTCCCTCCATAAAGTTTAAGTAGCCATATTGCTGAAAAGGGGAGAATAAAGAAAAAAATTTTTAAGTAATAATAAGCAGCAATCACAAAAAACAGTACTAGGTACATTTATTGCAATGAAATGTATGCAGAGAAGGATTTAATCTTCAAATGTACCTTTTACTAAAAGTGTGCATTGAAAATTAAAAGTGGAACTATATATAAAATAGATAACTAATAAGGACCTACTGTATAGCACAGGGAACTCTACTCAATACTCTGTAACGACCTATATGGAAAAAGAATCTAAAAAAGAGTGGATATGTGTATATATACAACTGATTCACTTTGCTGTACACCTGAAACTAACACACACTGTAAGTCAACTATACTCCAATAAAAAAAAAAAAAAAAAAAGAAAACTAAGTGGAGATCTTCATTATTATGGAATCGTCTAACCAAAGTGTTAACGTGGTGAGAATTTTCTCTTCAGTTTATTACAATCAAAACTACTCAGGGGCTTCCCTGGTGGCGCAGTGGTTGAGAGTCCGCCTGCCGTTGCAGGGGACGCGGGTTCGTGCCCCGGTCCAGGAGCGGCTGGGCCCGTGAGCCATGGCCGCTGAGCCTGCGCGTCCGGAGCCTGTGCTCCGCAACGGGAGAGGCCACAACAGTGAGAGGCCCGCGTACCGCAAAACAACAACAACAAAAAAAACCCCTACTCAGCAGGTGTGTTAGGGCTGGTACTTTCACCATCTCAATTTATAGTGTTTGGTGGACAGTAATGCAGCTTCATTAGCGTCGTGTTGTTGGACTGAATGATTATGTCAAGACAGCACAGGAGATCTCCTGGACAGTGCCAAGTAGAAACAGCCTGAAACTTTCAAGTCACCTGGGAACCATCTGTGAAATGACCCTGGAAATGATGAATCAGCCTACCTGATTTTTGATCTACCACAAAGACTGAGGAGGTGGGCGGGTATACCAAATAGTTTTGCAGATGCAGCACACACATGCCTGATTTAATCCTCCTCCCAAAATACTGGGAAATATAGAAGAGCATCCCACTAGCTGGATCTAAGTACCCGCTTTTGTAGTATTGGCAAATTTCACTTCAATCTCCTTCAGTTCTAGAACTTCAGACAGTCATAGGTTAACATTTTTTAGCCATAATATTTAAATTTAAAATATCTTTTCAAAGTTAGTATATATATATATATATATATATATATATGCTTTTACAAGAATAGTAGTAAAGATGCCTATGTATTCATGTGCCTCTGTTTTAACATTTAGCAGGTGTTATTTCTGATATATCTGTGTTAATTCCCCCTTTTTTTTTTCTCAGAAATAAAAACACTGGGCCTTGACTATAATTACAAGACAAGGTATACTTTCTTATGTACACGAAGTGTTATGCAAAAATGAGTAGTAATTCTTAAACATTATCAAATAGGTATTAAAAGGGCAATATTCCTTAAAACTGACATCTGGGAACTGTCAGACCTAAAAGACATTTTTGAATCAAGTGCATTTCTTAAATTGTCCAGATTGGTTTGGTGTGATAGAAACCCAGTTCACATTTACATATGCTACCAACTCGTTGTGAATTTCTCTGATTTGGAACTAAAATAGTGGTAAAAAATACTCATCTGATTTAGTTATTATTTATCTCTTTTAACACTAAAGTTATATCAGCTGCTGTACAAAGCACATTATAATATTCCTCCAAGCTTCTACTTTTGAAACAATCTTTGTTTAATCTAGGGATTCAGGTAATTAGATGTTTCTAAGTTGTCTCATTTATCACGCAAGAATATAGTCATAGAATCTCAAGAAGACAATAGCTAGCCCTATCTAAATTCTTCACCATCTAATCTCCAAAAATGAAATTTTCCTTCCTAAGAAAAACTCTTGCCATTTTCAAAACTTGGTACGCTGGATTGTAATAAAGAATCTGACTCCGTTATTGATGTTTGACTGACAAGAGCTTTTGAACCCATCATTTACCTTCCTCTTTTGCCCTACATCTGAACAAGCTGATAAGAAAATGCAGGTTTTTTCTCCTTTGGCACCAGCAGTAAATTTGAACCCTGCAAGTCCTGATCTGCCAGCAGGACTGCTCACTCCAGCCCCACTGCCTAATTCCAATAAAAGCTAAGCCCTTCTCCTTTCCCTGCAATTTCTAAAGCCATTTTCAGACCTGTTTGGGAGCTTGCACTGCATTCCCCAGAAAGCCTCATTATGTGGGCAATAAACCTTTTCATACCCTCTTAGCGTGTGTGTAGTGATGCAACAGCTCCACATCTGAACCACACCTTGAGTGGGATCCATCCTGCCTCTGTGAACTGATCACGACATAGATTCAGTGGGGTATACTCAGCTGTAATAACAAGAGATCCCAGAAAGAATTCTAATTCCTCTTTCATAAAATGAAGATTTAAGTATGTGAAATTCATGACTGTGTCTCTGATTCTTCCTCAATCTGCTTATGTCCAGTTTGTTTTGTCATCCTCAAGATCTGATAGACAATTACCCCTGAGCATTTGACCTAAGCCTCGAACTTCTCTTGTTCAGAGAATAATTCATAAAGCTTCCTTATCTTTCCTGTAACTTTCCACTCCAAGTGTTAGTTCATTCTAGGTGTTCGCCTTGACACAGCTGGTAACTCACCTTCTGTGTTGATCTGTCTCTTCAATGGTTTATCCTCTGTCTTCCATTCTCTCATTGCTGGTGTACCTCCCAGAATCACAGTTGATTCTCTGTACCCCACCTCCTGCATCCATCCTGCTCTGAAGAGGTAACTGAGTGCCAGGTTCAAGGCCTGCTCATTTTCCCCCACAGAATGAGTAAATTGGGTCATGTGCTGAGCTATAGCACCATGCTGAGCTCCATGTGGCTCTCAACTGGACCTAATTTTTTTTTTTTAGGACCTAATTTTGGATATGAGCCTAGACCTACCCAGAGAGAGGATTAACAGACTAACCACAATGCAGGAGGAAATGCTGTTTTTCTTCTCTGAGCTCTTCCACTAGCGACTTCATCTTTGTCTCTTTGTATGACTCCTGGAAATAAGCCTAGGCTGTGGGACCATAAGATGCTTGGTTGCAGTCGTGGAACTGAGACCCTGAAACTGCCTCTCCTACTTTGAAATCTAGCTTTGTCAAGCCCTGATTGCTGTCTCTGGAATAGCAGTCTATGTGCTTTTAATCGGCTGTCATTTTACAACCCTCATCAGCTCATGAACTGTATCTCTTCTGCAGCATGATCTGTGGACCACAGGTGCCAAGTGAGATTCCTTCTGTGTGGACCCATATTTTCTATATGTTCCCAGCCTTGCACAGAACCTACTTTAGTCAATCTTGACTCCAGTTCTTCCTGTCTTGAAGAGATCTGAGTAAACTTAAGGAATTCCTAGAATCCTGATTAAGATGCGTCTCTCAGATCCAGTGATATGAAGCCATTATCTTTCTTTCATGTCTCTTTGTTGGGTCACCTGGCTGAGTCTTTGCTGGGAAAACTTCAATGCTTGTTTCTTTAGGCCTTTCCCCTCTATGGCCGCTCAGAGTTCAAGTTCTGAGAATTCCAGCTTCCTGGAGAGTGAATCCCTGGCTTTCAGTGTTCTAAGAACCCAGAGGGAGAAAAAAATAGAGTTTCAGAATTTATCATTCAGTTCTCATATGTTTATTTAATCCCCCATTTCTGGTTTGTGCTCATCCTCTCAACAGATTTCTCCAAATCTATGGATCTTCTGTTTTCTCTTGGCCATATAACAACCATGTAGTCTTCCTGGGCTAGGGGATGGAGTGTCCTATGGAGGGGTGGGATGGAAAAGGGATCTAGGTATCTAGATACTTATTAAACAGCTTTCAATGCATCATCTTTATTTCAATATTCCCTTTACCCCAAGTTACAGAGATATTTGGTCCTATCAGGACCCTAGCCAAATGATGATTTTCAAGTGAGGATTGGGTTGGATCTGTGATCCATATGCTTTCCAGCTTCCATAAAAAACATTATTGATATATTCTTCTCCTTTTCACATACTTTGAGGTATGCTTTTTTTTGTTTTTTAAATCTTTTAATTGGAATTTTAATGTCATTTCCGGATGGGCCAAAATTAGACATATACATTCAATCCACTGTCTTTACCTGGCCATCTACTTCTTTGACTGCTATTCTTAACTTGTGCCCTCATTTGGAGTCCACAGAAATACCCAAGACTACTATTCCTCATGACCCAAGATTACAATGATCTCAGAGACTTATTTATATATGATGGGGAATATGATGTCTACCACAAGCCTTACATTGACCTTGGAAGAAGAAACAACCATTTATAATTCCTGTCAAATTGGGAGCTCATGAGGAAATTCACAGTTCTGGATTGAAGTACAATCTCAAAATCAGTTGTTAGTTTTGGTGACTCTGGAACCAACTACAGGGTAGCTGTTATGGATGGAAGGTTTGTGTCCTCCCAAAATTCATATACTGAAACCCTAACTCCCAGTGTTATGGTATGTGGCAGTGGGGTCTTTGGGAGGTAATTAGAGTTAGATTAGGTCACAAGGGTGGGCTCCTCATGATGGAATTAGTGACCTCATAAGAAGAAGAAGAAACAGAAATCTCTCTCCCCTTTGTGTGCACACGTGGAGGAAAGGCCATGAGAGGCCACAGGGAGAAGGCAACTCTGTGAGCCAGGAAGACAGCTCTCACCTGGAACCAAATCTGCTGGCATCCTGATGTTGGGCATGTTAGCCTCAAACACTGGGAAAAACAAACTCTGTTCTTTAATCCACCCCATCTATAGCTTATTATTATGACTGCCTGAACAGACAAAGACACTGGCCAGCCCTGCCAGTCAAGACAGGAATAATAAAATACGTCCTTATGGCATTTCCTAGTGTTTCTAGCTCTTTGGCTGAAATTGCCACACTAGACTTTAAGAGGTAAGCACTAAACCATGAGAAGCATCTAGATATTAATTTTAATTAAAACTCATACTCTGAAAGCTGTGTGGGCTTGAGAGAAAAGTAGAGAAATGAAAACCTTTTTGTCCTGACTCTCCAAGCTACTGACATTTTACTGGAGTCATGGGGCTGAATATTTTTTTCTTTATTAAGTTATAATTGACAAAATTGTAAGGTATTTAAAGTATACAATGTAATAATTTGACATACATATACAGTGTAAAAGGATTCCTCTCATTGACTTAATTAACACCTCCATTACCTCATGTAATTACCTTTTTTTTGGTGAGAACACTTAAGTTCTATTCTCTTAGCAAATTTCAATTATATGATACAGTGTTATCAACGAGAGTCATGATGTTATACATCAAATCCTCAGATCTTATTCACCTTATAACTGAAACTTTGTATCCTTTCACCAACCCTTCTTTATTTCTCCCACCCCCCTGGCCCTTGGTAACTGCTTTTCTACACTCTGCTTCTATGAGTTAGACTTCAGTTTTAGGTTCCACATATAAGCGAGATCAGGAGGTATCTGTCTCTCTCTGCCTGGCTTATTTCACTGAGCATAGTGCCCTTCAGTTTCATTCATGCTGTCGCAAACGACAGGATTTCCTTCCTTTTTAAGGCTGAATGATATTTGAGAAAGAAAAGGAAATCACACTTTCTTATCCATTTATCTATTGATGGATACTTAGGTTGTTTCCATACCTTAGTTGCTATAAATAATGCTGCAGTGAACGTGGGAGCACAGATATATTCTGAGATAATGAATTTGTTTCAGTTGGATATATACCCAGAAGAGAAGAAAACCAATCCTAAAATTTATATGGAACCATGAAAGACCCCAAATAGCCAAAGTAATCTTGAGAAAGAAGATGAAGCTGGAGGCACCACACTTCCTGATTTCAAACTATTTTACAAAGCTATTGTAACTAAAACAGTATGATATTGACATAAAAACAAATAGGTAGATGGAAAAGAAGAGACCCCAGAAATAAACAATGCCTATATGTTCAATTAATTCTTGACAAAGGAGCCAAAAATATACAATAGAAAAGAATAGTCTCTTTAATAAATGGTTTTTGGAAAACTGGACAGCCACATGCAGAATAATGAAATTAGACTACTGTTTTTACACTATACACAAAAATTAACCCAAAATGCATTAAAGACTTGAACATAAGACCTGAAACTATAAAGAAGACAACATAAAGAGTAAGCTCCTTGATTGATATGGGTCTTGGCGATATATTTTTTTCATTTGACAACAACAGCAAAGGAAACAAAAACAAAAATAAACAAGTGGGACTACATCAACCTAAAAAGCTTCTGCACAGCAGAGGAAACCACCAATAAAAAGAAAAGGAAACTTATGGAATGGGAAAAAATATTTATAAACCACATATCCAATAAGGGGTTAATATCCAAAATATATAAGAAACTCATACAACTTAATAGAAAAAAAAAAAAAACCCCTAAATATCGATGTTAAAAATATGTGGTGGAGCTAAGCAGACATTTTCCCAAAGAACCCATACAAATGGCCAACAGGTACATGAAAAAGTGTTCAACATCACTAATCATCATGAAAATGTAAATTAAAACCACAAGAAGGTATCACCTTACACCTGTCAGAATGGCTATTATCAAAAAGACAATAATAACAAATGTTGAGGATATGGACAAAAGGGAACCCTAGTGCACTGTTGGTGGGAATTTAAATTGGTGTAGCCACTGTGGACAACAGTATGGAGTTTGCTCAAGAAATTAAAAATAAGACTACCATATGATCTAGCAGTCCCACTCATGGGTATCTACACAAAGGAAAGGGGATAAATAATTTTAATGAGGAGCTGATAAAATTCATCAAGCAAAATCTTTATCTGTGGCAGATATTGACCCTTGCATGAATGCTAGAAGGACTTTTGCTACAAAAGGGTGCATATTCAACTATCATACCCTCCTCATGGAGTGGTACTAAAGAGCTGTGCCACTGAAAAGAATTGCTTGAAGGAAATGAGAGGCTGAAACCAGAACAAAATGAGTCACAGAGTGAGTGATAATAAAGTGAACCCATCCAATGTAAACTGTTCTGTTAAGCAGTTTAGACTTGACAGGAAACCAGCAAGGGAAGTTGCTTAAATAGGAGGTGAACAGACTAGGGAAGGGTTATTTTTTCCAGGATAAGAAATATGAGTTTGTTTTTAAAAGGAAGAGAAAGAGCCAATAGTGAAGGGAAGTAGAAGGTAAAATACGTGGATGTAATTAAGAAAGAAAATTCTCAGAGCAGACGGGAAGGGAGGGGAAAGGATTAGCTTTGGACAAAAGTAGGAATTGAGTGAAAAGAGATAAACAGATTGGCTTGATGTGGAGGGGAGGGAATTTGAAGGAATTCATACCTCAGCATATTTTCTTCTTTCAACTGGAGACTTAGCTATCTGTTAGGAATTTAGATTAAATAAGTTAAAAACAAAACTGTGACGACTGATATGGAATGGGCAAGTGATGTAAGTAAAGTTAAACATATTGTAGAGCAGCACTGATGGACAAGCCAAGAGTCTGAACTTTGCAGACCATGCAAGCACTTTGCCGGGCTAACCTGAACATTTGCTCACCATTTTTGTAGGTTAGGTGCTGAGTTTCCACTTAGAGTGCTATTTATGGTATTTCTTATTTCTAATGATATAAATTAGAAGTTTATTTATGAATTTCTAATGATAAATTAGAAATTCAGTGATGAGCTAGTATTATGAGGGTGATTGGTTTGGTTAGTATTAAAATCATTATGCAGCAATGTAGTATAATGGAAAGCAACTGGAATTTGAAATAGAAAGATCTATGTTTCAACGTTGGCTATGCTGTTTGCAGTGTGATCGTGAGCATGCTATGTACTCTCTGAAGCTCAATTTTTTTGCAAGTATAAAATGGAAGTAATGATGGGATTAAGTGAGATACTGTATTTTTATTATCATATTATTATTATCTTTGTTGTTGCTATAACCTAGTGAAAAATAAGCTTGCATGTGATCTAAATGTAACTCCTCAGTGGAAAAAGTATGAAAGACATATTGTCAGGAGACCACGTGGGTTAGGAAACATAACTATGAAAAATTGTTGCTTCCCAAGATGGTCAAATCGCAAGATCTTCTGACAGTGCGTCTTTCATACTCTTTCTATTGAGAGGTTAGGTTTATATCCTATGCACTTAGAGGAATTATATCCCATGTCATAGAGGAGATTCAGCCTCCACCTTGATCACTGGCACACTCCCTCTGGAGTCCTGACCTGTAACATCAATAGTTCTGCTGGCATGAGGTCACCATGCCATCAGGAAGTTCAGACTCTCCATCAGAAGAGACGTCGTGGGAAAGCTATGAGAATATATGAGGAGAGAGATGGATGACCCGCCCCCAGCTGACCCATTTTCACTTACAATCTGCCTGCAGTTTCATGGGAGACTCTGAGCCACACCTGCCCAGCCAAGTTATTTATGGATTCCTAGCAGAGAAAAATCATGAGAAATAATAGCATTATTATTGTTTTATGACGCTAAGTATTTGGGAGATTTGTTTTACAGCATTAGTAACTGATATGATAATGTTTCCGTTTATTTCTTAAGAGGTTTCCTCAAAAAATGGAAAGATTACATTTGTTGTCACATTACTTTTATTGTCTTCAGAATGAGATACTGAATTTCTCGAGATGACATTATTTTTCTCCTCATATTTATGGCTAGAAACTTATTTTCTTTGATATGTGAGGGTTATGATACTTACTTTTCCCCCTCTTCCTTATTTCCATCTCTTTTGGGAGAAATGAATCTGAATTTCATAAATGAGAGTGACAGCAAGAGAAGCATGCATTACTTTCTGGATCAGTACGGTTACCAGGATCAGCAACATCTTCCTTCCGCAGAAGGTTACTTGAAGTTACCTTTATACTTTTAGAATGTATTTTCAAAGTATTTCAATATTTCTATCATTTGGAGATGATCTGTAAACCTCATTATTTTGATCTAATTTTCATACGTAGTTGAGTCTTCAGGTATTTTGCAGTGTGGTTGCTCTGCATTTTTGTATGGCCAGTGGCCTTTTCACATATGCTAATATAGCTCTTATTTGCAAACTCACCTCCTTTGGCCAAAATTCTTAAAGCACCGAGTCTCCCTGGTTATCTATTGAGCCAAATGATGATGATGATGATGAGAATGACTGTGATAATGATGTGAATTCTCTTTCTTTTCTTCTTTTCCTTGTTCTTGTTTAAGGATTTCGATTTCCTTGTTTTCCAGTTTTGTTCAGTGTTAAAGGAGTTACCTATAATTAAAATATCTTTATTCTTTTTGTATATTGTATAATCCATAGTCTTAATTCGCCTAAGGAAATATGTATCATCAAGAAACAAAAGAAAACTTTTAGTTTCTCAGGTGTCCCCTGCTTCCTTACCAAAAGCGGTTGCAGGATGAACTTGTGAAAGGTCTGGAATTCGCCTTTGGCATTCCCAGAGGGTAAACCCCTTCTCTTTCTCTCCGTCTGGATGTCAGCTCCTCCCCCTACCCCTCCCAGGTCTCAGGACCCAAATGTTCTCTTTCCTAAGATCATAGAAAAGCTTCCTCTTAAATCATTAATTCACCCTGAACTGTAAATGACTATTAATGGCAACATTTAATCCCTACATAAATACTTTCTTTTAAATGGCAGAACAGCTGAATTAATAAAGACCTCATTGTAGATTTACCAGTGGGTGGTAAATGCTTCTGAAGGTGGCACTGGTTCTTTTTAATGGCACTGAAATAACACTTGTAGGTGATCACTGGAGAGATGAGTTTGTTTGTTTCAAACCCACTTACTGACATTTACTTATAGAAGATCACTTTTATTCAGATTTGGGTCTATATAGGCTTGTTCAGCTCCAGATAAAAGAGAGAATGCTCCTGATATCTTTACACTATTGCTTTTCAACCTATGGGATTTTCTTAAACACAGGAAATATTCTTCATGTAAGCCATGGCGCAAAATATAGTTTAAGTCCTCAATGAACCTCTTGGGGCTTCTCTTTGTGAAAGCAGGAAGTCAGCATTACTATGTAGGACAGGAGACATGCATTTCTTATACTGTACATAAATTAGGTCATTTTCACTGTAGTCAGTATCTTAAAGAATATTCTATTTCCAGAGTGTTAGAGAGAACATGAATTACACTGTGGAATCTATTCTCTGTTCTTATGAGCTCTGCTCCTTGAGCATTGCTTCATCCAGATGCTGAATATGTGAAAACAGCACAGTTACAGTCTGGTTCACTGTTGCTGGAATCACAGTGGCTGTGATTCTACTTTGTGGACCACTTGGAAGCCAGACATATGTCAATGGATACAGAATTTTGGTCCTCTTTAGTTAGTTTCATCTATTGGTTCAGTTAGTATCAACAATTTTTCCAGGATACTACTGAGGGCAACATGATTATTTTTTCATGTTTAATTCCAGCCCATGTGGTAAGACAGTTGCTGATAACTTGGTGTTTACTGGCAGAATGCATCTCCTTGTTTATTACATTCTATTGCAAGAATTTTGCCATTGTGCTTGGTATATTATATGAACTTAACAATATTTGTTACATAAATATTACTCTGTCATCAAATACAGGGATGGAAATCCGCATTCCGCCATTCCTAGGTGTGTGGCATCCCTCAGAGAGCTCATCTGTAAAATGGTGGTGAGGTTAATAGTTTCCACCCATTAGGGTGGATTGAAAGTTACTACAGGGAAAGCACTTTTAAAAAGTGCCAGCATATTAATAGTAAATGTTGCCTTTAGTCACTCATTTTGCCCAGAGATAGCTCCTACCCTCCTGGCCATCCCAGCAGAATATAACAGGGCAGTGGTTCTTTTTTTTTTTTTTTTTTTAATTATTGTAAACGGTATTGTTTGTTGAATTTCAAATCCCAGTTGTTCATTTCTGGTATATAGGAAATCAGTTGACTTTTGTATAGTTATTTGTGTCCTGTGCCCTTGCTATACTCACTTATTAGTTCCAGAATGTTTGTTGTTGTTGATTTGAGGGGATTTTCCACATTGACAACCATACCATCCGAAAACAAAGTCAGTTTCATGTCTTCCTTCCTAATTTGTATTCTTTTTATTTCCTTTCCTTGTCTTAGTGAACTAAGTAGGACTTTCAGTACAGTGGTAAATAGAAGTGGTGAGAGAACATCCTTAGTTTGTAACTGATCTTAGAGAAAAGGCATCCAGTTTCTCACATTATGATATTAGCTGTAGCTTTTTTGTAGATATTCTTTATCAAGTTGTGAGACTTATCCTTTATTCCTAAGATATACATTTTTTATATTCTTTCAAACTGTTTTATTTTCTCAAGTTCTAATAATTCTGCTATTTGTGGAATCACCTGACATTTGCTCATGGTTGATCATTTCCTTTTGTGCTTTGTAGTTTTGATTATGAAAGTTTGTTTTGTTTTTCTGTGGAATTCCTGTCGTCTGCTCACAAAGATGCACTCACATAGAAGTGATAAAGTCCAGCATGTCAATCACTGCATTCACTTAAATACATTCAGATTCCCTGAGCAGAATTTGGAAGCAAGTTACTTGTTCACTCTTTAATATTCTTTTAAAATCTTCTATCATTTCATGCAACTGGGGGACAAAGTTGGGTGGTAATAGACCTGGATAATAGACCTGGATACAGTTTCCTACTCAGCTTATTGGCTAGTTATACAATCTTGGCCAGTTAATCTGGACAGTTTCTTTAATTTCAAAAGTCGTTAATCTTAACATTTCTCTCTATAAAAATTAAAAATGGTGACATTCACAATTTCTTTTTGCTCAAAGAAGTTTAGAGAAGACTCAATATCTGAAGTTATCAATCTGTGAACTCCCTGAATAATGTTGTGAATAGATTCTAAGGTAGCCCCTGATCCCCACCTCCTGATGTTCATGCCTTTGTGTAAGCCCTGCTTTGTGAGTGTGGGCGGTTCCTGTGAATTGTGTCTGACAAACAATATGCCACAATTGATAAGATGTCACTCCTGTGATTATGTTCTATTATATGGCAAAGGTGCCGAGATGTCAGTCTGGTTACGTTGCATTATTTAGGACTCTGTCTTGCTTGCAGTATCTCTTTCTCTCTGTTGCTGGGTTTTAATAAGCAAGCTGCAATGAAACCTATGGCCACAAGGAATGCTTCTGACAACAACCTGAGGGATTGTGGTAGGAAATCCTTCCCCAATAAAGCCTGCAGATGAGAACTCAGTCCTGGGTGACACCGTGATTGCTGCTTTGTGAGACACTGAGGAGACCCAGGTAAGCTTTGCCCATACTCCTGACCCACACTTTGAGATAATAAATATGTTTTAAGCCTCTATGTTTGTAGTAATTTGTCAAACAACAACAGAAGGCTAATACAAGTGCAAAGCTTCAATTAAGTAGGTAATGCCTCTTAAGAACCGCAAAGAGGTAGGTGTTAAGAGGTCACCCAGATTTTTTTTAATCTTCTTTTAAAACAACCATTTCATTTAAAGTAAGTAAAGTGAGAGAGAGAGAGCAGAAAGTTCTGACACTGAAGAATAGCATTCTTTATTTCAAAAAGGTATCAAATTTTTATTTTATTGCCCATAGTTCTGTAAGGAAATGGATATAAAGCACCAATAATTTTGTGATCTGAAGGATAGTATAGTTGTTAAGTATTATTTACTGTGCTTAGATTGTATACATCCATAAATATTTATACTTTATGATTAGTCACACAAACTGTGTCCAAGTTTGATATTCAGTTCAAACTGGGATTTTTAATACTGTTTGTATCATGCAACTAAGATATAAAAGAATTGAAAAGTAGAAAGTAATAAATAAAATTTCATTTCAAAAAATATGGTTCCAACCTGTTTGACATGGTGGTGTTCCTTTTAGTCACATGACAGAGTAAATCCCAACAGGCTTGATTCAAATTTGGCTTATCAATCAATGCCATACTAGAAAAATACATTTTCATAACAAATTATCAATTAATAAGTTCACCAACATTACATATTTGACAACTTTGGGGTTAAAAAAAACTCTTCATTTTTCTTTTCCCAGTAAATTACAGCAAAGTGAGTCCTGTGGTCATTGTGCACCAGAAAATTAGAGAAATGAAATCTTCTAAAGCCCCACTGAGGTCAGATTCAGTCTGAAAAGCTGTGCTATGAGAAATTTACCCACATTTCCACTAAACAAGAGTTTTCATACAACACACAAAACATGACATACCCTTACTTCCTGTACTTTGGTTAAAAAGTGCTTAACTTTTTTTCCTGAACATACCTAATTCTTGACTCTAATTCTGCTCATCACAGACTAGAACAAAACATGCCATGTGCTTCTTCCCTGTTCCATTTTGGGTTTGATGTTTACTGTAAGAAAGTATTAAACTATATTTAACACTTAAAACCACAGAAAAGCAAATGACATATTGTCTGCTTTTCCAGATGAACTGTGGTAGTTCTTGAAACATTGTCCACATTGTAGAAGACTTTAAAGTCATCTTTCCTCAAATAAATGTGATATTTCTTTCCCCTTGACTTGGCGAAATAGGACTAACAGATAATGCTGCATTCATGTAAACAGATCTTTAACATGATAATTCTAGCCTACGATGAGAAATAAGCAGTATCAATCAAATCACAATTGATTTGCAAGCCCTTGTTGAAAATAAATGTATTGCTAACCATGCAGTTATTAATGTGCTTATATCTGAAAACTTGCTTGTGGAAGCAAGAAGGAAGAGTCACCCTAAATATATGTTTGTTTTCCTATTTACCAAATAGGAATGTTTTTTTCCTATTTACAATATCCTTATTCATGCAATATCTACAATTGCGCATTTTAAATTTTCCTGGGATTGGGGCAGGAGGTAGTCCTGTGGTGATAACTACACAGACCCAGCAAAAGGGTAAGCAATATCTAGAGAGACTAAGCGGGTAGGCTAGAGCTGGGAAGAACTGGCTTCCAATATCAGCACTGCCACTGACCAAGGGAACTTCTCCCAATACCTGCTTCCTTATCTGTATGCCT
>NW_006792971.1:259477-300816 GCF_000442215.2 Lipotes vexillifer | reverse complement strand
GCTCCCCGGAAGAGGGGTGGGGGCAGTGACCTGTGCTCGCACACAGGCCCCTTGGTGGCGGCAGCAGCAGCCTTAGCGTCTCCCGCCCGTCTCTGGTTTCCGAGCTTTTAGCCGCGGCTCCCGCCCGTTTCTGGAGCTCCTTTAGGCAGCGCTTTTAAAACCCCTCTCCTCGCGCCCCAGGAAACACAGAGGCAAGAAAAGGTCTCTTGCCTCTTGGGTAGGTCCAGACTTTCCCCCGGACTCCCTCCCGGCTATCCGTGGCGCACTAACCCCTTCGGGCTGTGTTCAAGCCGCCAACCCCAGTCCTCTCCCTGCGCTCCGACCGAAACCGAAACCGAGCCTCAGCTCGCAGCCCCGCCCGCCCCCGGCGGGTGAGCACACGAGCCTCTCGGGCTGGTGAGCGACGGTCGGTGCCGACCCTCTGTGCGGGAATCTCTCCACTTTGCCCTGCGCGCCCCTGTTGCTGTGCTGTCCTCCGCGGCTCCGAAGCTCCCCGCTCCGCCTCCCGCAATCTCTGCCCGCGAAGGGGCTCCTAGTGTGTGGAGACCTTTCCTCCTTCACGGCTCCCTCCCACTGGTGCAGGTACCGTCCTTATCCTTTTGTCTCTGTTTATTCTTTTTTCTCTTGCCCTACCCAGGTACGTGGGGAGTTTCTTGCCTTTTGGGAGGTCTGAGGTCTCCTGCCAGCGTTCAGTAGGTGTTCTGTAGGAGTTGCTCCACGTGTAGATGTATTTCTGGTGTATCTGTGGGGAGGAAGGTGATCTCTGCGTCTTACTCCTCCGCCATCTTGGAAAAAGCTCCAGGGCAGTGGTTCTTACCTTGGCTTTGTGCAGAAAAACTTGGAAGGCTATAAAAAATACTGATGCCTGTGTTCGCACAATGAGCGTGTTTGACTTGATTGGTTTGGGGTAGAGATTTATAAAGGCACCCCAGCTGTATCTTAAAGTGCAGCCCCAGCTGAAGAAATACTGGAATCGATGTGGTAAACAAAGGCATTTCTACCACTAAATCTTCTGGCTTTTCCTCCAAATGTCTGGAAATGGGCAATAATTTATCAAAATCACTCTGCTTAGGTTTACAATTCCTTTTATGCTAGATGAAATACAGATATTGATAGATAATATCTTTATAATCTTAACATTGTTAAGGCCTGGATTAACGTCTCTTTGGCCCAGGGTGTGTGAGCTGTTAAATCTGTTGTTGTAGGGCCATCTTTGTGAGACACGAGCACCCTGACTAATGATGAATTTTACACATGTATATTCTCTAGAAGTGATGATTGCGTCTTTTCAAACTTCCTTTTTAGGAAGTATTTCTTTGATTTGGTATCAGGGAACAGAACGGCTAATACTCTGAATAGACATATGTTTTGCTGTAGGAATTCCTCAAGCATGATGTCGGCAACTGACAAGATGAAAAATGGTCCTGTTACTCATTTCCAGTCTTAGGCTTATAGACCCACTTAAATGTTTTGAAAGGCCCTCGCACATCCTGTGATTGTACTAAGTCAGAACTGGAAAGATCTCAACACTCTGAACTTGATCCAAGGGTTAAGACAGCATATACTCTTTATTTTCTTTTTCATAACACACTTAATGCTATAAAAATAAAGTTTATGAAGAAGTATTAAGTATGCTTAACACGCTCATTTGAGCTTCAAACCTGTTATACTCCATTATAAATTAACTCAAGTAAAAAAAAAGATGACATATACCCCACACATGCCCTTAAATATCAAGCACATGGGATGAAAAATATATCCTTGGATTCTTGGAACCGTCTGCAATTCCAGACCATTTTGGGCCAGCCATTAACATCTTCTGTGCTTTGATGCCTTGTCAAGTTATTCTCAAGCAACGCTCTGTGACCCAGAGTCAGGGGACCAGGCCAGTGGAACTTCTCAGTGTGAAATGTTTCCATGGCACAGAGAGGTCTCTATTGTCCTTCAATATGGACTTGGAGAGCGACACCGAGAAAAGTCAGATGGGAAACTCATGTCGATCCCGTTCAGAAAACATGACCCTTTCCTTAGATTCAACATAAGCTTTATATCAAGGAAGAATGCAAGGTCACTAAAGAACAACAATCTCACTTGAAATGTATAAACAATAGTGTAAGGGCCCACAAAAACTGTTCAACTGAAACATTTTCTAGCTGTTCTTAGTGAAAAGGGGGTAGCCTTGACATTTGCAGATAGCTGACTGTCCTATGTTCAAATATCAGATTTTACTTTTAGACACAGACTTATGACTGTAATATTCATTATGCTTTTATTTATCCCACAAATATGGATAGAGTCCCTACCAGGTGTCAAGCATCATGATAGGAGTTGGGACCTAGTAGAAACAAGACTAGTGCTTGTCTTTCATCATGGAGCCTAACAGGGGCATAGAGAAGCTTCAAGAGGAAATGATTGTATGTATGTGTATACACACACACACACATATGTATATATATATATATATATATATATATATATATATATATATATACACGTGTATGTGTATAGCAATACAGCCCTTATGGGTAGGTCCACCCAGACCTGGAGGAATACAAATATGCATATAGAACTTAATATATGTGAGATGCTATTCTAAATGTCTACACAGAATAGCTCACAGAGGTGGACTCTGTTAATAGCCTTCTTTAACATTTCAGAGAAATGAAGCACAGAGAGGTTAAGCAACTTGCCTAGGGTCACCCAGCTAGCAACTGTCAGAGCTGAGATTCTCTTCTTTCCAGATAGTCTGGCTCATGTTTTATATTTTGAGCTATATTATGGGCCAGTATTACAATGATTAAACACTCATTAATTTTTTTAAGAGAAAGCACATTAGTTCAAGTAATTCTAATACAATAATCCTTTGGTGTTCATTATCTGAGGCAAAAGTACAAGTTAAGGAGAGAAAAGAACAGCAAGAAAACTTGAAGGAGAATCAACAGAGGGAAGACAGAAAGAAAGTGCTACCTTACATGCTATGCCTTAACACTCAAAATATCTTTAGAAACATTAGCTTTATACTTTCAAATAAAAAAATTAATAGTCATTGTGGAAAATTTGTAAGTATAGAAATGTAAAAAGAAAAAAGTCATCGATAATCGATCTCACTATCCAAAGAGAACATTTGACTTATGTCTCTATTCCTTTTCTGTGTGTATGGTTTACAGACATAATTATGATAATGCGATAGTGATTATGAACCAAATTTGTATCCTATTTATTGCATCTATTACCATACTGTGAACATATCTCATGGCGTAAAAATTTTTTCCTAAACCTTATTTTCAAAAGCAGCTCCCCATCTCACCTCTTGAGAAGAGCATTCTCTTTCATAGCATTCATTGACACCGGTGTTATCTGGAACATGATATTTACCTGAGCCAGACTGGTGGTTTGGGAGTTATGTCCTTTTTATCTTTAACGCATAGGGAAGGATGGTCTGGAAAAACTTAACTTATTGCTCAGCAATTATATAAACTATCTGTATCCAGAGAGGAGTCCAAATCTCTCCAGATAAGTGACCACTCTCTTAGGTAATCTTCTCAATGGGGGTGGGTGAATATTTATTCTTTGTAATATTATGATGCTGCTTCCCAGTGATGGAACCCAGTGTCAGCTCCTGAACAAATGAGATCAATGTGTTAAATCACAAGTTCTTCTGATTCCCAGGGCATGTCACCCTAAATCTTTATGTTCATTTATTTCACCAGCATTTCATGCCCCAGCGCATGATTTATTTGATATGATTCCAGTGTATTGTTGGAGAAAATAAAAAAATGATGCACTGTATATAATTATCTGGGAGACTAGGCCTTTGACAGGGGAACCACTCATTTAAAGGTGGGGGGCAAAGGCTGCCAATCACCAGGGAATGTCTGAAAGCATTGGCTTGGTCCTAAATGAGTCTTTAAAGAAGCCTTCTGTAGAACAAATAATTACAGAGGTTGTATAGTTTAAATCCCAAATTCTGCTAGCAAAGCAAGGCTCTTGTGTATTATTGGGTATTTTTATTTGTCAAGGAGAGAGAAAAGTAAAAAGACAGTGAGAGAAGAAAATGCAATTTCTCCAAAAATACCACCACCACCACTACTACCAACAACAAAAATAAACCCCCCAAATGCAATTTCAATAGAAGAGCTGACGCGAAGTTGAAGGGAGAAAGTAAAAGAGGGAAAAAGGAGGTGCAATGCAGGAAGAAAGTCACATGGTGAGCAGTACGTGGAAATTCTACTTAGTGGTAGTAATTGAATGAATGATGTCACCTGGCCTACTGTGTAGTTCAGAGGACTGAAGGCTGAATTCAGGTACTTTCATTAGGGATTGGGTTACCTTGAAACATGGCATATATTTATTTTCCTGTTTTAGAGCAAAAGAGTAGAAAAGAAGAAAATCCACTTTACCTGTTAAGGTCCTTATCAGAATGACATGTGCATTGGACAATGTTATAAAAATCATTTTAACAACAGTAATGAGGTCTTTTATTTGTTTTATAATGAGTATTTCTTTTTGTGATATTCTTGAATCTCATTTCTATCCTTTAGATCTCTTTATGAGTAGTACTTCTATCATGAGTTAAAAAAACAACAGCTATTTATTAGTAACAAATGGAAAGTTCCATAACAGAGCACAGTTACTGAGTGATTACAATGTGTTCAACGTGCATCTAAGAGGCTAAAGTAAATTTTCATAGTTAATTCTCACAAATATTCACAAGTTAACTGGTGGCATTCTACCATCTTCCAGGTAGAGAAACTGAGCTACAGAGAGGTAATTTACTCAGTGTTGGTATACAGGCTTATTCCAGAAGCTATTCTCTTACCCTCTTAATATTTACATTAAGTAGAAAAAAAATCCAGGAATAAGTAGGATTTTAAAGCATATTTTATAATTTAAAGAAATATTTCCAACATTGATTCAACTAATATTCATCAATCTCCTTCTCATCTCAAGGTAGCAGGATATACTGGTACCATCATTATGAAGGATACACACAGTATCTGCCACATGGGAGGTAGAATCTAAAAGATTATTAAATACAAATCATTGATCCATTTTCCATGCATGACAGTCACAAATCTGGGGGATATGGGTCCATTTTAATTTTACAACTTAACTAATACTATCAGGTTCAATACCTTAAAATATATACTCATTGGCTTTGGGAGGCTCTTATTCTAAACTTTGCTTCGCTAAAAATGTTGACTGTGTCATTCGGCAAGTTGCATCTTCTTTTTACTTCACGTACGTCAACCACAAAATGATGGTAATACCTACCAGAGAGGCAGGAGGAAATGGTGACAAGTTTCAGTAGAGTTCTCAGCTCTGCGGTAGGGCGAGGAAGACAAACGCAAAACCCTTTTTGGCCACCTTGAATAGTTATTACACCGGAGAATCTAATCCTTGAACTCAAGTTAATAAGGGGAAGTGACCCCAAACAGCCTAATTTGAAACGCTACAGGTTGAAGCAGAAATAGAGCATCAGGAATGGCAGGCATATTGTGAAATAAACTTTTGCTCTGGGGGTACTTGTTTTCCTAAGGATGTTGAAATAATGGGTTGAAACCGTGGAGACAGAGTGATGCATTGGAGAAGCTGTTTGCACGTGAGGCCAGAAGTGAAATGATGAAGCTACAAACACACTAAAAAGGGGGCCGAAAGGGAAGGGAATAACTATGGCTCCAGAGGAATGTTTCCTGAGCCAAAGAGTTTTTCCCAGCATTCCATCTTGTTTTTAGGTTGAAAATGGGAGTCTGCTTTCAAGTTGTTTAGCTGTGTTTCACATGCTTGCGATTTCTGGAGCCCTAATAAGTGTCCTAGGGATGGCTTAATTGTCCTAGTTTACATCAGAAAGTAATTAACATCATCAAGGTGGTCAGGAGAGGCCTTCTTAGGTCCATAAAATCCGTGCTGGTATATTTTTCACTTTATTTGCATCATTTTTTTTTCTTCAGGCTGTGCTCTCTTAGAACTAACTTAGAGATGAGAAATCATGCCTTAAATTCGCAGGTCTTCCTCTTTCTCCCCCCACCCCTTTTTGCATATAACGATCCCCTGATTGAACAGGATTTTCCTCCTTTGAAATATCCACGTTAAAATCTAAATTTGTAAATTCCTCAGCTTCTACAACTAAACTTGATGGTAGTAGAAAACGTATTCATGTGTCTAAATAGACAGAAATTACTAGTTTGTTTGTCCATAAAATAAAATAATGATTTCATTAAAAAGAACGTCTTTTTCTCAGGAGGTGGATAGCATCAGCATCACCTACTAACTGGTTAAAAATGCACACTCCCAGGCGTTACTCTAGACCTGCTAAATAAGAAACGCCATAGGTGGAGTGCAGGAATACACATTCTAACCAGCCCTTCATGTGATTTTAATGCAAACTCAAGTGTGAGAGGTACTAGTTTATATCATTTCCACTCACACCCGCTTGGCCAGACTCAGTCATGTGAGCCATCTGGACGCAAGGTGTGAGGGCAGATGTTCCTGGAACAGCTCTGCTCTTCTGGACACACACGTACCCAACTTTGTCCAGAATCCTTAGCAAACAACCAGCCATCTCTCGTTAGCACTAATCTTTTAGAAGAAAAGGTGTATTATGAGAAAAGAAGTTTAAAAAGATACTGGAAATACTGGGTTTGCCCAGCAGTCACCTCCATTTTCTTCATTTTTATTGTTTAAATCTAAAATATAGTGACAATTTGTGGGCACTGTGGACTAATTTTTAACCAAAAGCCTTGATAGAGGAAAAATGGTTTCAGTGAAGAGTATTATTCTGACAGCAGGAGACCTGAATTTTATTTTACTTCTGTCAATTACTAACTGAGTGACCTACGAAAAGTCATAACTATTTTTTTTAAGAAATTCAAATGAAAATAAAGGCTTGACTATTGAGGTTACTGTGAGACGACCGTTTAACATTTTTTAATGTTAATATTTTGTGATTATAATTAAATTCAATAATTAAATGAATATGTATTAGGTTGTTTATTTTATGCTTTTTCAAGGTAGTTCCCAGGAATTAAAAAATTTAGTCTAGTAACAGAGGAATTAAATACATAAATACTGAAAACTATACATATGTGCTATTCTTCTCTTTTCATAAATTTCATGTGTTTCAACTTAAAAGAAAATTTTTAACTATCAGAATAAATAATTCACAATTTAGGACTCTTCCTAGTGGTATTATTATGAGGTAGACCATATAGGATTTATTGATCATGTCTTAAGTTTTTCCTCATTACTGAGGATATGGTAATAAATAGGAATAACAGACAGTTATTCCAGGCACCAAGGAAACTATAACTGTTTATTATTCAAACAACATTCTGGAAGCAAAGTACCTGAGAATATGTATCGGTTAAATGAATGAAACACAAAGTTCCAAATGTTAAGGGCAGTAGTTTAGATATGACACAAAGAGCATCTCTCTAAGAACTCCCTAGAGTGTTGTGTCTAACAATTTTTCTTGACTTACACATCTAACAGAAATGTCATCCATGTAACCACCAGTGTAGCTAAAGAAAAATAAAAAGTTATCTCTGAAAAGTGGCATCAGTGAGTCACGCAGGTGCTGATTATAGGTGGAGTTTTCAAATCTTCTGCATGTGTTAAAGTAGAAAAGAAATCAGTCCAATTTGTAAAAGAAAAAAAAATGTAAAAGAATTCTGTTTGTGTGTGTGAAAAAGCAAGATAAACAAAATGTATTTGACAGGAAAAATACAGCTTCAATTAAAATATTAAAATATGTATCTTCAATTAAAGAATAAGAAAAATCAACTATACTCCAATAAAAATTTTGAAAAAAAGAATAAGAAGAAAATATTCTTGTGTCTTTTAAAAGGAATAAACACCTAAGATAAATGGAGCTTTTTGTTCTTTATCCTTAACTCCCTGCCAACCCCACCTGTGTCAGAGCACTTCCTAGAGATCTTGGCTTATTTTCAGGAGCTGGACGTCTGCCTTCTCTGTTTTATAACAACAGCAGTCTGTGTCCTCTTGTAGGCTCTTCAAATGAATCACGAAGAGTTTAGGTTGTTAGTGCAAAGATAGCCTTTTCTACATAGGACCAAGTCAGGTGATGCATATGAGGGGCCTCATGCAAGGTCTTGCTTTTGTAGTTGTGAGAATCTAAGGAGAGAAGCATCACCCCATAGCGGACCCTACGTGCAGGGCACTGTTAGCTCTTCCACCAACTCCCTGGCCTGGTCTGAGTCTTTTCCACTCAAAACAACTGTGATTAGCTCCCTTCTGACTGAAAACCCCCTCTGCGCCTGGAAAATGCCCATCAAGAGGTTGCTTCAAACGCTTTCTGGAGGAAGGTGCACTAATACATGAAAAACAGCTTTGGTCTTCAGCATATTCTAAGTAATTAAAAACATGCTAACTGTAAATTCAGGTATGCAGCTCACAGGAGGCATGAAAGCTTTCCAGGCTTTCAGTCTCTTAAAGAAATTGGGAAGGACCATAAATCTGTGATCAGAGTCCCCTCTAAATAACCAAATTAGGTTCTCTTGAATGATTAAGAACCATATCCTTAAACGATATGATCCAAAGTGAGCTTAAGACTTACTTAAAAAAAATAGACAATGGGCTTCCCTGGTGGTGCAGTGGTTGAGAGTCCGCCTGCCTGATGCAGGGGACACGGGTTCGTGCCCCGGTCCGGGAAGATCCCACATGCCGCGGAGCGGCTGGGCCCGTGAGCCATGGCCGCTGAGCCTGCGCGTCCGGAGCCTGTGCTCCGCAACGGGAGAGGCCACAACAGTGAGAGGCCCGCGTACCGCAAAAACCAAAAAAACAAACAAAAAAACAAAAACCAAACAGAAAAAAAAAAGAAAATAAAATCTGGAAATAAAATTTAAGTTATTTACCAAATTATGTGATGTACCGAAATATGTCATACGATGCCAGTGAAGGCTGCACATTACTCCTCCTTCACTAAAAGTTAATGCTTGTAGAGGATACAAATTTAACAATTATCAAGCTGAGAGTTCTTCATATTTTTTCCTTAAATGATTGGTATATGTTAATATCTTGGTGTTCTCAAACTGAATAGATGCATTTTTCATGATAAAGGACCTTGTAAAATTTGGCACTTTATTAATGCTATTTGAGGTGATCAAAACCAAGTCTCCCAATTTTAAAACAACATTTAAACTATAGTCTATAGTGACAATGCAGTCTTTAATATTAGTGAATGAACATTTTAAATTCTTTTATCTGCTGACAGCAGTGACCAAGGCTTATATTTTCTACATTTATTACTTTCCTCGAAATAAACGATGTCATTTCCTATGTTTAATTTTTGTAAAGGTAGAGTCGCTTATAGTGGAGGAATGCTTGTTGGCACTGATTTTCTAAGAGTTTACCGATGCTTGAAGATTCCGCCTGCATTGGATCACTGGTTCACGTCTCCATGGTAACAGCTTGGCTTGCATGGGAACCACATACAGCCACTGAGGTGCAGCGTTTTTGCGGTTGTCAAGCTAGTTTATATCTTTCAGTCATTTTCTACTGTATTATATAATGTTTCACCTGGAGGTCCCCAGTGCTGTTGTCCCATTTAAGGCTCCCATATTCACTCTTCGTCCTTAAAACAGCCATGAGTCATCATCCCCCTCAGAAAACTGGACCTCAGCACCAAAGGAAATGCCACATTCTCGTTCATACTCTCCTAGTGCCTGGTAAATCTTCTATCAAAGCATGTCTAGTATTTACTGAATCTGTCTCTCTTGCGTATTTTTTCCCAGGTTTATTGAGATGTAATTGACAGGCATATCGCTGTATAAGTTTAAGGTGTTATCTTGCTTATTAACTTACTATACCTTTTCCTTCACATAGACTCATGTGGCCTGTGCCCTGAGACTTTAGGTCTTATTCACCTCTGTATATTCAGCTCCTTGCCCCAATTTACTTAACAACTCTGTGTTAAGTGCCTCCTCAGGGGTAGACCAGAGTGTGCTTTAAGAACTCATTAGTTGTGTGATTATGGGCACTCATTTTCCCACCCTTTGCCTCCTTTGTCTCATCTGTAAAATGAGTGTAATGTAGCATCTATCTCGCAAGGTTGTCGTGAGGATTATATTGTCAATACGTGAAAAGCGCACAAAGTAAGTTATGCACAAAATGCATGAATGGAAGCTATTATTATTACTAGTATGAGCCCGGCGCTATTCTGGACCCTGGTGACAAGTGGTAAACAACCACAGCAAGAGTGGAGGGAGACCAATTGAAACAAGTAGCAGATAATCCATGTGTATTCTGATTGTAATCAGGGTTTCGCAGACAGTGAAGCAGGGCACTGTCATAGAGAATTTCTTGGGAGCAAGGACCTAATTTACATAGGGTAATCAAACAAGGTCATTCTGAGGAGGTAAAATCTGAGTTGATACCTGAACTATAGAAAGAAACCAGGTATGGAAAATCTGAATTGAAAACAAACTTTGTACAGATAAATAAATAGAAAAAAGTTCAGCATGTGTGCATATTAAAAATTGTTTATTTGAATAAATTCCTGGAAGACTGAGTGCATTGTCCTATTTTAACATATTCAAATGCAAACCCCAAAGAGATTCTTGCATTTATCCAAACATTTGGTTTATATTTTCTATAGTCAAATGCTGTGGTCTATTAAAATTTAAAAATGCTCTTTTTTCCATTTCTGAATCTGGACAATGTAAATTGGTATAGAGTCATTGTTATTTCCTGTATATTTTAAAGGTAATATTGGCTAACACTTATTGAATGTTTTTCGAAAGATGTTCTAAGCTCATATCAATACAGTGAATTCTCAAAACAAACTTCTGAGTATAACTCTCCATGTAGTATGGATGATTACACCCAAAAACTTGACGTAACTTGTCCAAGCTCTCAAAGAGAATAAGGATGGACTGACCTTAACTAACTTGCCTTAATAACAGTATAAACCTGTCCCTTTGGCAAATTTAGACAAAACTTACTCTTTTTGGCTTTATACATTTGAATGGTTATTTATTTAAATTTGGTTTTATGTGTACTTATGTTCACAGATGGATGCACTGTTTTGTAATTTCCTTACAGACAAGGTCACTGGCATGTATTTAGTATCACATTGTTAAACACTTGAGGATTGGTGTC
This sequence comes from Lipotes vexillifer, assembly GCF_000442215.2. Classification (NCBI taxonomy): domain Eukaryota; kingdom Metazoa; phylum Chordata; class Mammalia; order Artiodactyla; family Lipotidae; genus Lipotes; species Lipotes vexillifer. The sequence goes on along the minus strand of NW_006792971.1, from coordinate 289,698 downwards.
CGTGGCCCCAAGGGTTCCCTGAGAGCCTTCGGAACCCTCTACATGCATGGAGGGATCAGAGCTCAAGCCCTGGCCGGAGGCTGATGGACTTGCCCTCTGTGTTGTCAAGTGGCAGGGCTGCAGCTGACAAAGGGGACCACCATTCCTGTTTCTCTGCTGCGTCAGATTCAAAACTGATGAACCCAGAATGGGTTTCAAAAGAAAAGGGTTCTCTGCTTTCTTTGTCGGTCTCGGAAGATAAATATTTCTCGTGGCACCTCTGACATGGCTATGCATCTGTGTAGGTCAGCAGTAAATAGATGGGGTTGATGGATGAAAATGGCAAACCAATAGGACAGACTCACTCAAAGCCCACTGTGGAGGGCCCATGAATCTCTCCATCATATTTGGTTAATGGTCAATCTGACACTTTTCCCACCCAAACATATATCTAGAACAACTAATATCGATTCTCATCTAGGGACATATCAGGCAGGGATGTGGCTGCATTTGATTTGAAAGGGACAAGGAAGAAGCTCAGTGAAAAAGAGTGACATTGTGTGACTTTTAGGTGAGGCTATAGCAGGACCACTGCTTGTGACCAGGAGAGCCCATGTCTGAGCGGCGCGGAGTGAATGTGCGTGGTCCCCTTACGTTCTGTTGTCATTTTTTTCTTTCCAGAATATCAGTGACCTTTGCTCCCAATCTAAGAATTTAACTTAGTAGAGTACATTATATTTGTAAACTTGGGGCAGTAATGGCAAAATAAAACAAAACAGCAACAACAAGACAATAGCATCTCCTGGTCCTTACGTGATAGCTGAACTCGATAGCATTTGTAAAGATGTCTGGCCCAAAGGAGGTAACACAATGGCTGACGAACACCACCATTGTGGATGTTGTTAGTTGAGGACTTATCATGAATGCCCACTATTTGCTGAGTTTCACCAGGATTTTTTTTTTTTTTAATTTATGTGCTTTCTATACATTTTCTCTAATACAGTCATAACAAACTGGTAAGCAAAGTCAGTTTCCCATCTTACAGTCAATAGAATTGAGGTTTAATTGCACTAAGTTATATAAGCAAGGTGAGGTGAGAAATCAGACCCAGGGCCCAAGGTCATTCTTTTACATCTCATTGTAAATATTTAACGTGCAAAGAGTGAGATTCTCATTAATAAAAGGGCAAAACATGGAGGAGCAAATGCATGGGAACTAAAGTATGAATAGACTAAAGCTTCATTTTCTATTAATCCACATTTTTCCTTCTCTTGATGCTATTTCTGCCTTAAAAGTGAGTAAGCACTCTCACCTGGATGCTGAAATTCACATGCTTAAAGTTTCAGCTTTAGGACTTGAGGGATTTGAATTCTTCCCATAAATTGTAGGGAAACATCAAGGCTTATAAATGATGCCTTGTATTATCTTTCACAGTCCCCAATTACAATAATACATTCATCAAATGAAAAACCGTTGAAAAAGAAAATGACAGTCTTACATGTTCTTAGTACCGAACTCATAGGGTTTAGCAAGACAACGATTACCTTTAAGAGAGTTATGACACTTAATAGACGCAGTTTTCAGCATAACTACTGTTGGCTATTAAATTTGGATATTCTTGAGTTCTGTTTTAAAATAAAACACTTCCAGCAATTGTCAAGACCTAAAAAGATTCATGCTATGCTATCCACGGTATGGGTTTTCCAGAATTAATGAGGAAGTGTGAACTTCTAGGTTTGTTGTTCTGATACAGCTGAGGGAAAATGCTGTCATACAACGAATGGGCACTCAGCCAGCAGGCCGCGTCTGAATAAAAACACTTAACATTGTGCCACGGCATATGAAAAATAGCTTATAAGACACCAATCTAGAACTTGTTGAACTAAAGGAAACAGAGGATGTGATATTTTTTGGTTACATCCCAACTTAGAAATAAATGTCTCTGTTTTGGTCACCAGGATAATACCTAAAAATAGTCTTGATACTTGTGGTCTGTTGTTGTGTCACTTTTCCCCTTGGGCATCAGATAGCACTGCATCACATAAAATAAGGTATTTAAAACATAAGCCTTCACAATAGAGTATTGTCTATTGTTTATGGGCCTTGGAAAGGGATTATTTTCAGCCAACTCAAGTACTTACTGAAATGGGAGTAAATAAAAAGAAAAGAAAACATTCTGGAGGCACTTGACAAGAAAAGTGCACAAAATTTGAACATAATTAGGAGTCAACACTATTTAGTCTCTTCTCTGTGCAGAAACAGTGCAAATGAGCACAGTGTTATTCAAGAATGATAACTTTCCTACTCAGAAAAGAAGTGGCATTGTTAATCAACTGTGCTCCAATATGAAATAAAAATTTTAAAAAAGATATTAAAAAATAAACACAATTATTTAAGCCTTTGGGGACAAAAAGAAGTGGCATACTTTTTTGTTTGTTTGTTTTTGTTTTGTTTTGTTTTTTTTGCGGTATGCAGGCCTCTCACTGTTGTGGCCTCTCCCGTTGCGGAGCACAGGCTCCGGATGCGCAGGCTCAGCAGCCATGGCTCACGGGCCTAGCCGCTCCGCGGCATGTGGGATCTTCCTGGACCAGGGCACGAACCCGTGTCCCCTGCATCGGCAGGTGGACCCTCAACCACTGCGCCACCAGGGAAGCCCCGTGGCATACTTTTTTTAAAAAACTGGCTTTACAAAAGGGATACACTTTTTGGAAATGACAACGTAACTGCTACCACTAGTATCTTGCTACAAACTGTTTAAATCCTATCTAGTAATTTTCTGTGTAAAGTCAAAACAATGAATAGGGTGTGAAAAACAGAAACTCAACAACTGATTAACAAACACCTTTTAAAATTATATCTAAGAGATACACACAACAAATCGTTTTAGTGGTCATGGTAGAAATGGTAATGTTTTTGGAAACACTGTAGTCCTCTGGGAATGTTGAGGGGGACTCTTACAAAGGAGGGAACAAGTAATGAAACTTAATGGGTAAATCAAAGTTTTCCAGGCAGAAAAGGAAGATGGACATTTCAGTCTGAAGCCCTCCAAGAGTCAAGTCTGCAGAATGTGAGACTTGGGTTATGCGTTGTGTGACTATGGTACAAAATTGTGGGTTAAGGATGAAGAAATAAATTGAAAAGTTTAGTTGGGATTTATTCTGTTAACAGTGAAAACAAATTCAGTCTCAAGTACCTTTGACTGAAAGACATGAAAATCTAGGGTTAGATAAATGTGATTGAAAATTTAGGGTTTAGATAAATGTATGCTTTCTGTCTCTCCTCAGTTTGGGGCCTTTCTTCATTAGCACAACTCAGTTTCTCATCTGCTTTGCTCAGCCCTGCTTCTTCTCTGCTGGGTTCATGCTTCACGAGATGCTCTCCTCATTCTGGGTAGGCTTTCTACCCCATATCCTTCCCAGTTCAAATCTGGAGAAAAGGAGGGCAAAGCTCTCTCTGGCCACTCCCATGCTTGACCTGTGATTCACTCTGGTTGGGTTGGCTTGGTCAGTCTCCCCTTCCGGATCTCACAGTGCTCTGTACCATTGACAACAGTGTGGTTCTCCTGCAGCTGAGAGTGGAGCCCCACTGGGAGAATGCAGGGGACATGGGTCATGGCAGCTATGAAACAACAGAGGTCCACTCTAGTCCATGCCTTTGGCCACCTAATGTCCAAACACAAGTCACTCTTAAAGTCCTTATTCCCGGTTACTATACCTATAACTGAGCCTAAGCTCATACCGCTTGCCTCATAACAGGTCAATATATCCAGAGAAAAGGTGCTGGGACAAGGAATAGAAACTTTATTCAGAAAGCCCGCAGACCAAGAAGATGGTGGACTAGTGTCCCAAAGAACCATCTTGCCCAGGTTTGGATGCTAGTTTCTTTTTTTTTTTTTTTTAAACTTTTTTATAATGTATTTATTTATTTGTTTATTATGGCTGTGTTGGGTCTTCCTTTCTGCGCATGGGCTTTCTCTAGTTGTGGCAAGTGGGGGTCACTCTTCATTGCGGTGCGCAGGCCTCTCACTATCGCGGCCTCTGTTGTTGCGGAGCACAGGCTCCAGACGCGCAGGCTCAGTAATTGTGGCTCACGGGCCCAGTTGCTCCATGGCATGTGGGATCTTCCCAGACCAGGGCTCGAACCCGTGTCCCCCGCATTGGCAGGCAGATTCTCAACCACTGCGCCACCAGGGAAGCCCTGGATGCTAGTTTCTTTTATAGAGCAAAGAGGGGATGGTGAGGAGGAAAAGCAAAAAAAAAAAAAAAAATTCCACAGTGGTTGCAAATCTTTCCTGGTTCCAGCCAGACTCTGGGAGGGAAGTGTTAATTTCTTCCTTCCTGCAGTCATTCACAGGTGCGTGGGCCTCGTCAGCATGTTTCCTGTGAGTTAAACAAAGGTATTTTACCTCTGGCCTGGGAGTCAGTGTTCTCCGGAGATGGGCCATTGTGTGCGCTTTAAGGTGTAGGCAACATCCTTTTAATGATTAACTTGTAGAAAAACAATAGAATGCAAAGGCTAAAGCCAAAGAAACAGATCCAGTGTGGAGTCAGCTTGTTCTTTCCTGCTACATATTCAGCTCTGAGTCTCTGCCTCTGGTTGATATCGGTTCCATCCATCAGGTCTGTATGCAGTTCCTCGTGGTCCAGCAAACCAACAGAGGTGTAACTCCTTCCAACAGCTTATCATATGCAAAACACAATTACAGAGAATAAAAATATTTGTTACAAAACGTCTACTGGATGGGGCAAATGAGAAATAAAATGCAGCGGCGAAGCGTCCATACCATGCATAATAAAAATAACAGGATTTTTTGCCTTGTTTGTTCCGGTGCTAGAAAGAGTTCCTTTGTCAGCAGATCTGAATTCGTTGCCCTGATTTTGTTCTTCTGGGCATTTTCCCTTATTCTTTTGTCCTCGGTGCTCATACAGGAGATGGGTACGTGGGGTGTATCCCATCCCTTCCTGTTACAAGAGGATTAGGAATTTGTGATATGTTTTAGTGATTGCAGTTGTAACCTGCTGTGTTCCAATGTTGATGAGCCAACTTTCTTAAAGTTTAACTGGGCTTTCAGTCTGTGTGTTCCAGACAGTTCCATGGGCTAGTACTAAAACCCAGATATCTCCTCAAGCCAGCATTTGTATTAGAACGAGGCCCCATATTTTTCTCCTAATGCCTTCCAGCCACCTTGCTCTGCCCATGCCCTTCATCCAAGTTATTGAAGCTGAATCCAGCCTCTGTACCCTGACACTGAATTAAATCTCAGAGACAGAGTTTTGGTTGAAGTAGAAAAGAATAGTTTTATTGCTTTGCCAGGTAAAGGGGGCCACAGTGGGCTAATGCCCTATGGCATTAAAACTGTGTGTTTTAGACCTGGGGCAGTTAGTGTGGAGTTTTATAGGAATGGTTCAAAGAGGGCATGGTCAGCTCATGGATGTCCTTCTGACTGGTTGGTGATGAGGTCATCGGGAGCTGGCATCATCAACTTTCTGGTTCCACCAGTCTGGGGTCTAAGTGCTTGTGGGCAGCATCCAGTTAAATTCTCTACCTGGTAGGGGTTATAGTATCTGCAAAACAGCTCAAAGGTATTGTTCTGTGTATCCCTTGAGGGGGAACCAGGACCCTGCCCCAAGGCTGCACTATTGTTCCCTGACTGCTCCTCCCTTGCCTCTGCAACCCCTCCTTTCCCTGATTATCAACTGTTTGAACCTGCCTGTTGGAACTCAGGGAAGGTCATAGAGACTGAATGAAGCCTATTTCCTATAATCAAAGAAATGGGGGACACAGAAAGCCTTTGTGCCCAGGAACCCCACAGGTCCTGCTTAGGATCATTATCTAAAATTTGCTTCTGCCTTGCGGTAATTTAACACATTGACATTGACCAGGGGAGATAGACCACTTTGACTCTAGTTCCCGGGTACACACATGTGGCATCTTTGAGGCCAGGTCATCACCCTCTTTTTCTAAATGATTTAAAATAGGAGCTTCGTCCCAGCTTACCCTTCCCCCTCCCCACATCCTCAAGTCCATTCTCTAGTAGGTCTGTGTCTTTATTCCTGTTTCACCCTTAGGTTCTTCATGACATTTCTTTTTCTTAAATTCCATATATATGTGTTAGCATACGGTATTTGTCTCTCTCTTTCTGACTTACTTCACTCTGTATGACAGACTCTAGGTCCATCCACCTCTTTACAAATAGCTCAATTTCGTTTCTTTTTACGGCTGAGTAATATTCCATTGTATATATGCGCCACATCTTCTTTATCTATTCATCTGATGACGGACACTTAGGTTGTTTCCATCTAGTGAGAGAGAGGCATGGACATATATACACTACCAAACGTAAGGTAGATAGCTAGTGGGAAGCAGCCACATAGCACAGGGAGATCAGCTCGGTGCTTTGTGACCGCCTGGAGGGGTGGGATAGGGAGGGTGGGAGGGAGGGAGACGCAAGCGGGAAGAGATATGGGAACATATGTATATATATAACTGATTCATTTTGTTGTGAAGCTGAAACTAACATACCATTGTAAAGCAATTATACTCCAATAAAGATGTTAAAATAAAAGAAAAAATAAATAAATAAAGTAATGTAGTGGAGTTTAGATCCAAAAAAAAAAAAAAAATAGGAGCTTCTTAGGAGGAGCCTGATGAAAACGGCTTCTCACAGGTTTTAATATTATTTCCTGCTATTGTTCCTACTTCCTTGTTTTTGTTGGCAATAACTTTAGTTTGGAGGAGAGAGTTCAGCTTTCTAATCTTTCAGATTTCTCAGTGACCTTGAATGGGTTTCAGACAAGAAAGGTACTTCTTAGCTAAGACAGTTTTTTTTCCTGTCTGCACTCAGATGAACTAATTTCAATATAAGCTAGTCTTTTTATTATAAAACTTACAGAGGACCATAAGAACAAGAATCACACTGCAAAATAGTATGTTTTTCATATCAAGACCAGAAATGCTGTTGCCTCATTAAGGATGAATTCTGAACACCAAGCTGAAACAGGTGTAAATTGACTTATTTTTAACCTTTGTAACCAAATTACAAATATTATTGTGTCCCTGACACAGATGCATGAGAGTCCTGCCCTCTCCTTGATTATGAATTTGGTGTCTGTCATTTATAATGTTCCGTTCTTAGTGCCAGCTTGTTCTATCTCCTGATGTCAAGTGAGAGGAAACACAATCCAAAGTGTTTAACCACAAAGGGAGAGTGTTGACTCACAGCTGAAAAGTCCAGGGCCTGCTGGGTCTTGGGGGACATTCACAGGATTGGGTTTTCCTCTGTTCAAGTTTTAGATTCAGGTGTCCTGCGTTGACGCCTTTTTCAGGGAGCGTGCTGGTTTGTATTGTGTTGATTTTGCTATTCTGGAAGGACAGAGCTGTTCCCTCTGTGATTCTGGATTAGGTCTTCCCACAAGTGAAACCAAGCAAGACTTGGAGAGTGGAAATGAATCTGCAGACCTTGGGCTCTGAGGGGCAGTGTAGGAGGCCAAGTGATGATGTAGCTTGCATGTGTTGACAGCTGTCTTACCTTGTTGATCTGGGGCAACCATGTGCCTGCAGCTCTCCCAGCACCTGCAGCACCTGGTCCTCCAGCTTCTCTGGGTCCAGTAAAGCCTGTGTCAGCCCGTTGTCAGGAAGTACATCAGTTCCTTCAGTAGGGCAGCCATGAAGTCAAGGTTGAGGAGGTGAGAGATGTGCTCAGGCTCTAGTGTGCCCTCATGTGGTCCAGTTTATTTTTGTGGGTTCCAATTTTCTCTCATTCTCCCCCCATTTGATGCCCAGTGTTTCTTCTTGAATGTCAGTTTCAATGCTGTCACCAGACACAGAGGCAATGTCGTTCTGTGGATTTCTTCAGCAGCCTTCACAGTTGAATGAGGTCTTATCTTAGTAATAAATCCCTTATTCCATATAGCTTATTGTTGTTCTGTTTCCCTAGCCGAACCCTAACTAATACAGAGAGATTCTCTTTTTGTCTTCACAATATGGCAAGACTAACTTCAACTGACATCCTCCCAAGTTCAAGTCTACAGGAAAATGTTTATGTCTCTTTTGAGTCCTGAGATCCTTTCTTATTGGATCACCTTGGGTCATCTGGTCATTTCTTATCAACCTTTGTGACCAGGATGGCTAAGCCTGGTTCATATGTCCACCTTTGACTTAATCACTGTTGTCCAGGGAATTCGGCATATTGATTGGCCAATCCTGAGTCACATGCTCTTATTCTAAAAAAGTGGCTGCACTGGGTGAGAAGGGGTTGATTTCCAAAAGAGTCCAAGCTGTTGCTATGAGAGAGAGGATACAGGGTGTTCATTGCAGGGTGGCCCATGGAGGCCTTGCAAGTCTGGGCGTATTATATGGTAATGGATAGTCACTGGGATTTCTAGAAGTAGGTCACTGCCACAGTCCAGTGGACCTCTAACTCTTCAGTTCTGAGGACAACATTTCATGAGATTTTATTTTCTCATCCTAGTATTGTGTCCGCAACATAGTAGTTGTTAAACAAGTCATCAGGTTGTTGAATAATATGACCTCTGTTTTGAAAAGATGGTCAGATACTGTGTAGGTATAGACAAGTGGGCAGTAATTGAGCCAGAATGATGGACTTGTCTGGACAGAAAATACGGGTGAAAAGAGAATGGCAGAACGTTTAAGGGCAAAGGAAGAAGTGATGATAAAAGAGATTGAAAAACAGCAGTAAATATGGATAAAGAAACTGGAGTAACTCTGTTTTGTGACCCGATTAGACCAGCAAGCTGAGGAAAAAATTGAATGTTTATACGATGAAGGAATTTTTAAACGCATTCATGGCTGTGCATGGCTCTGAGTAAATAAATGAGAAATGGATTTTTCTATAGGAAGGAAATAGGTTTGGATTAACAATCAAACATAAGAGGACATTATTTTAGTTGAAAATAAAAACTTTAAAGACAGGAACTGAGTAAAAAGTAATCTGTTCTTAGGAAAAAGAGCTCTATGAAGATTAGATAATTTATCAAACTTTATTGCAGGATGCCCATACGAGTCTAATTTTCAGTCCTGGAACATCAACATTGAACATTTAACATTACACATGACATTTGAGAACACTCCAACTTTGTTATTTACTTTTAAGTGTTTCTTAACAAGAAACACATGTATCATAAATAAATTTGCTATTCTTCTGTCACTTCTGAGTTTTAGAATTCATCTTCTTGAATCCGTTGCTGAGTGTTCACGTAACCCGGGCCAACACCTACACAGAGAAGAACCTCAGTGAAAATCGGGTCTTGTGGTCTGTCCTGCAGCTTCTCAGGAAGATGGCATGAAGTCGTGTCATCAGTTTTAGTGTCTAATTGTTAGGGATATAGTGAGCTATGTTCTCATGGCTTGACTCTATAATTATAGACATGCAAAAGCAAATCATGTCATGATTGGCTCAGGAATTTCAGCCATAAAATTGGCACTTGTCAAGTATCAATTATAAAATTCAAAGCTTTATGTAGATATTAGTGGTATTATTTTGTTCTTAGAACATCAGAAGACATGCAATAAGAATCACTGCCATACCACATATACTTTAAATCCTATTAGTAAGATAATATCTGCCTCAGTAATAATAGTATTTTTCTATCCTTTGTTCTTTTTGCCAGGGTATTATAACTTACCAACTCGCAGAATTTTTATTTTTGAGTAATTTTTTTTAAAAGCTGACAACATAAAAAAAAAACACCTCACCATGATAAAGCACAATTCAAAGAAAAAGTAAACTGCTAGTTAGGGACCATCCATGAACTGGGATAGTGTTAGTGAGATATTTCAGTGCTAAGACATCACAGCAAGTATGACGACTCATGTTTTTCTTCACATAAGATTTCCAAGTCAGTCCTTTTAACACACATGTAAAACGAAAACTCTGATGCTATGAAGACAAAATTCAAAAACTGAACAGTTTGTAAAGCAAAAGTAGTCAACAAAATTTGAACTCTCATCGACTTGACTTTTGAGATTAAAAAAGTCATTGACCTTTATAAACTTTTATAAATCTTTGGAAAAATAATAAAAATGGGAACCCTACATTACAAAAATGATATAAATGACTCAAAGCCACACTCAGATCTGATTCTATGATTAAGCAATAACACAAAATTGAACTAAGCTTTCAACTTAGAATAGTCCAGAAAAAACTTATAAAGTCACATCCTCTCTGCCTTTTCCTCCAAAATTGAAGAGAGGAAAAAGGGAAAAAGGTAGGAAGATAGGACCTATTATATGTGAATTATAAAAGAAACAAGAAATTATAGCAGAACTGCAAAGGAAGCATAGCAATTGAGTCTTTGGGAAAAATTTGGAAAGTTAAATTTCTGCAAAAGTAATCATGAAATACTAATTTATCAAGAGAAAGGGGGAATACGACAACATATAAGTAGGAGATTAAAATTATAATACATCACCCTATACTCCTCAATGTTAATGCACTTGAAATTTTCTATGAAATAAATGATATTTTGGAAGATAATAAACTTCTAAAAGTACACCAAGAAATAGGAAATGAAAAGTACATATGGAAAAGTTATTTCCACATAAAACTCTAAATAGAAACAGATGACATTACAAATGTACAAGGAATAGATTCAATATTCCCATGCCAAATCTCGTGGTCAAGAGTATGGAAAAGAATGGAAAGCTATCCAGTTCAGCCTTTGAAGGTAATAGAGTTCTGAAGGCAGAGAGCAATCATTTTTATGACTGCAAAAGTGAAAATTCGAAATGAAACCCTAGCAGATTGCATAAAACAGACAATTAAGAAAATGACACTCTTTTCAAGTACTTTTATTCAGTGAGAGGAATAAATACTAGAAACATGCGACGTAACACATTTGTATGCCCAATGAGAAAAAAAAGCACCCATTTCAGAAGAGGCTAAAAACATATCTGATCACATTTAATGCCTCCTACTGTCAAAGCTCTTGGAAAATGAAGACTAGAAAGCTCCTTCTTTGATTCCAGTCTCTTTCCCGCGTCCACACTTAGCCACCTGCTTTTATGGTTCCTCCACGTGGTCTGTCATCACCAGTCTGTATTGCAAACATTCCACTGCGCTCTTACATTTCATTTTTCTGGTTCACTTTCTCTCCTAATCCCTGGGATGAACGTTGTTTGATTAATACAGGTCTTCAATCCATTTCTCCTGCTACTGTATTATTTTCCACCTTCTGCACCATCACTTACCTTTTGGTCTAGGTTTAGCTTGCAGGTGACTCATCATACTCACTCCCTTGTAAACAGGTTCATCTGCTTTATTACTCCCTTACTCTCTTGTAATAATTGCCAATACTCCAACCTCGATTAATCCAACTACCTTATTTCCTCAGAGTTACCCCCGCTCCTCTGGCGAGCCTCACTCTCAGAAGATGATTTAGCTTTATAATTCATGGTTTGGTTAGATGCAGGATATCAGAACCTCTTCTTGACTCAACTGAAAATATAAAAACGTAGCTGTGTTCCTACGCATGATGTTGCATTCTGCTCAGTAAAGTGGGAGATGGATCTCTCCCCAGCCTGGCCAACTCCTCCACCTGTGTTTTGTTACTTTCACACACACAGTCGAATACCTTTCTTCATTCTACTTGTTAAGATGGAGGTGCCACTGCTCTAATCACAGGTGGACACTTCTGTTCACCTTGATTCTGCCTCTTGGTCTTTCTCTAGGACCCATCCACCTGTCTTGACTGTGCAACAAGTTTCTCCCCTGCACTTGGTTCGTGCCAACTGGTATACAGTCAGACCCTCAGAGTGTTTCCTAACCTTCTGTGTTCAAAGAGCGACCATAATCACAACAAAAACAATAAAACTTTGACCCCTTGTTAATTTAGTTTTCTGTACTCTTCTCAACAACACTATAAGTCATTGTGCTCACTCACTGCATCATGTCACTACCTCCGCTTCATTGTCTCTGTCTTCCTCAAAAGATTTTTTCAATGTGTGTTGTTTGAGAAGGCAACGCAGGACGTGGCACAAGATTTAAGCAGTGCAAAATGTCAAACAGTTCAAAGTGATCTCCAGTATTTAGGTTTCTCTTTCTTGAAGTGACTTTTCTGCTTGATTTTTGCACAAATTGTAGCACACTTTGCTCTTTCACCTAATTGGTCACTGAAGTCTCTCGTGGGAGTGACACAAAAAATTCCTCATTCCTTTGAATAACTTCGCGGCTTGCTGTCACACAGATGCCACTCTGAAAATCTTCATGATTATATTTTTATGGCATGTGTTTATAGAATAAACTTTTAAAAGTGGAATTATCAAATCTAAGTGAGGATATGTGTATTTACAATTTTGTAGATGTTGTGAAATTGTCTTCCAGAGTGTTGTACCAACTTGTGTTCAGACCAACCCACCTTGAGAGTGAATGTTTCCCCATGCCCTTGCTAATACAGTGTATTAGAGGATTTTTGCTTTGCACTAAAAGGATTAATTGAAAACTTGATATCCAAATACAAGTTTTAATAACAGCCTTATCTCGGTATAATTGATACACCAAGAAATGCACTTTTTTAAGGTATGTATTTCGGTGAGTTTGGACATACGCAAGCAGTCATGATACCATCATCACAATCAAGGTAATAACCATGTTCAACTCCTCCCAAAGTCTCCTTGTACGTGTGTGTGTGGTAATAACACTGAACATCAGATCTACCTGCTTAACAAATTTTGAAGTGCACAAAACTATGTTAACTACAGGCCCCATGCTGTACAGCAGATGGAGTTGTCCAACATGCAAAAAGTTCAGTTATGCAGTTAGAATATAAATTCTAATTTACACTCATTTCGTTCTGATTGAGACTGATCATCAAAACTATAAATGCTTTGCATTTTTTTCTTCTAAATTCATGTCTTTGCACAGACTCTTTTATTGGGTTGTTGATAATTTTCCATTGATTTGTGTGCCACAAAGTTTGTGTGCCAATTAGCTGTTGGCGTTATTTTTCTTTTCTTGTATTTGTATATATTGTGAAATGGTGACATCATATTCTCCCTTCAGATGTCCCTGAACCTAACTCACCAGGAACTTTCTGCTTTGTTATCCCTCATACTGATTCATTTTTACACATTATTTACAGATCCATATTAGTATCTTTTAGAATTATGTTAAATTTAGTCAAAATCAGTCATTTCTGGATGTATTGTGTGGATCAAATAGACATATACAATACCAAATGATCAAATTGAAAGAGAGAAGTAGGTTTGTGTAGTTAAATATTTTAAATGTATAAAACAACAGAAAGGAAATATTTCTTTACAGTTGTATCAACGAAGGGCTATTCTATCCTTAAGAATATTCTTTCATGGAAATCGAAAATCAAGCAAGGCAGAAAAAATGTCTTCAGAAGTCTAGGGTCTACTAAGAGACAAGTCCCTTTATCGTTTTTTAAGATTTAGTGAAGGATTTGCTTCTTTGGCGCTGTCTCTTTCCTGGCTAACAAGCTGTTTTCCCCTCTTCACTCATGCTGCTTTAGTTAATCTGGACCAGTTGCAAAGGATTGATTTTCTGGGGAAAGAAATGAGCTGTTTTGCTCTGTAAACACTTTCTGTGGGTGCTTGGACACATGAGGAGATGAATGAACAAATGAAAGATCTTTCCTAACACTGCTAGTTTACCAAGAGCAAACAGGAGATGAAAGCATCTTTGTTTTGATTTCCAACTTTTCTTCAGAGGAAATGCCCAGCCGTGACTGTTCATTGTTTATGAAAGTCTCAAGCAATTAGTTTTTTGTCAGAGCTGTTGATGGTTTCTTGAAAGGGAAGTGTGAGAAAAAAGAAACGTAGCTAAGAGACAGAAATACTGTGTTTGGGCTATATAGTTGGATTTAAATCTACAAATCTCCAATACCATTCCATTCTCCTCTGGCAAAAATTTGGGCAATATTTACCTTATCAATTTTTGCTGCAATCACTGTCTACTCTGTTTTTCACTAGATTTCCCTCCAATGCTAAGAAATATAGTAAACTGACATTATATATATTTTAATTTCCTCATGTTAAATCCTTTGCTACAACCCCTGGCTGTAATTCTGGTTTTGTATCAGTACTCTGTCTCAACATAGGAACACTGGGCATTGAGTTCTTTTCGGTTCAACAAATATTTATCAAGGATAAACTTTAAATCAAAAGTAATGGTACTCGTGTATGCCATACTAGGGCATTTGGACTGTATTCTGTAGATTAATGGAGACTTTGTAGGTATTTAAGCAGTGGAGTAAAATAATGGTATCTCTATCAGTGTTCTGATAACAATGTACATAATGGTTTTGAGAGGACTGTTGGGAGGTAACTATGGGTGACATAATCAGGTCTTTTAAAAGGAGAGATTCAGGAAACATTTGCAAGATAAACATAGCAAGTTTGGTGGCTGGTTGTTTGGGGCCTTGAGGAAAGAGGCAGTCGGTTGTGTGTGGTGAGGAGGGGGACATGTCACCAGGACAGGACAGAGACAGCAAGAGGAAGAGAGGGTTTAGGTGAGATAGGAGCACGTGACCGGAAACTAGATCTGGGGTTTGTGAGCACTTAGGTGAAATGTGAAGTTTTGTGTCACAATGAAAGTGCGTTTTCATGCATCTCACCCACTTTTTCTCTGTTCTATTTTATGTCTTAGTTAGGAAGACTTCAAACCAATATTATTTTTTCCTTCATGCAGATAAATAGGAAGCCTGTAATGATATCCAGAGGTCTTTGTCTTTAAATTTTCATGTGTTCCTCCATTTCCAAATGGACCAGCAGCAAACACATTTGCTTGTTTGATAAGTTACCTTGTGTTACTCCTTTACATTTCTAAGTTCCAAGGAAACAAACTACATCATTGCCAAGACTTCAATAGGCACGAAGCAAAGGCAACGTAAACAGTCAAGGTCAATGTTAGGAGGGCAACATTATAAAACAAACACGATTTTATTTTGTTAATTGACAACTCTAGCATTCTGTTACTTTGAGTGTTTTATTTCCAAAGAAACCCCTATACAATTTTATGTTTTCTGGGCTCTTAAAACCCACTAGAATAAACACTGAGGTAATGCTAAAGGCTTAGGACTTCCAATGCGTTTTAATATGAATTTTGAAATGTAAAATAAAAGTGTGGTATATCACTCCCAAGCAGAATTTGTAATAAGTTTTGAATCCCTTTTCAATGTTAGAAGAATGGATGTTCATTTAATAAATTTGTGAATATGTATAAACAACAAATTGAGAATTCAAAAAGGAGAAGGTATATTATTATTACACTTTCTTATTAATTTATTAAAAATACTTAAAATGTTTTCTATTAGTAGTAATAGACACTGAAATTATAAATTATATATTTTTGTTTTTACAAATATTATATGATATCACTTATATGTGGAATCTAAAAAATAGTACAAATGAACTTATTTACAAAATAGACTCACAGACACAGGAGACAAACTTACGGTTACCAAAGGGGAAGGGGGGGGAGGGATAAACTGAGAGTAGGGGATTAACAGATGCACACTACTGTATATAAGATAGATAAGCAGCAAGGATTTAATGTATAGCACAGGAAACTATATTCAATATTTTGTAATAAACTAAAATGGAATGGAATTTTTAAAAAGAATATGAACATATATATATACAACCGAATCACTTTGCTGTACACCTGAAACTAACACAATATTGGAAATCAACTACGCTTCAATAAAAATATATATTTTTTC
Organism: Lipotes vexillifer; assembly: GCF_000442215.2. Lineage (NCBI taxonomy): Eukaryota > Metazoa > Chordata > Mammalia > Artiodactyla > Lipotidae > Lipotes > Lipotes vexillifer. Next base: position 274,015 of record NW_006792971.1, on the reverse strand, counting down.
TTTATAAACATTTGCACAGTTCTTAAAGACCCAGAAAGTAACTCCACATTTTAGAAGATGCAAATCTGTTTCATTTTTACTGCTCTAGATGGGGAAACAAAAATAATTGGGAAACATCTGGTCTCTGAAGAAGCAGAAATCCCACAGAAAATCTCAACTGGCCTATTTCATAACTTTTCTTTAGAAAAAATTGGAACTACCATAATCCTTGGGAAACAACCCAGTAAAAGTGTAGCTTTCCATTTCTTGAGAATGCCTGAGTATGTTTATTGTTCACTGATGACCAAATTAAAGTGACAGTCAACCCTCCAAAAGATGGCAAGATGATGTAGTTTTTTTTTTTTTTTAACATCTTTATTGGAGTATAATTGCTTTACAGTGCTGTGTTAGTTTCTGCTTTATAACAAAGTGAACCAGCTATACATATACATATGTTCCCATATCTCTTCCCTCTTGTGTCTCCCTCCCTCCCACCGTCCCTGTCCCACCCCTCTAGGTGGTCACAAAGCACTGAGCTGATCTCCCTGTGCTATGCGGCTGCTTCCCACTAGCTATCTACCTTATGTATGGTAGTGTATATATGTCCATGCCACTCTCTCACTTCGTCCCAGCTTACCCTTCCCCCTCCCCATATCCTCAAGTCCATTCTCTAGTAGGTCTTTGTCTTTGTTTCCGTCTTACCCCTAGGTTCTTCATGACCTTCTATTTTTTCTTAGATTCCATATATATGTGTTAGCATACGGTATTTGTTTTTCTCTTTGTGACTTACTTCCCTCTGTATGAGACTCTAGGTCCATCCACCTCACTACAAATATCTCAATTTCGTTTCTTTTTATGGCTGAGTAATATTGCATTGTATATATGTGCCACATCTTCTTTATCCATTCATCCGATGATGGACACTTAGGTTGCTTCCATGTCCTGGCTATTGTAAATAGAGCTGCAGTGAACATTTTGGTACATGACTCTTTTTGAATTATTGTTTTCTCAGGGTATATGCCCAGTAGTGGGATTGCTGGGTCATATGGTAGTTCTATTTTTAGTTTTTTAAGGAACCTCCATACTGTTCTCCCTAGTGGCTGTATCAATTTACATTCACACCAACAGTGCAAGAGGGTTCCCTTTTCTCCACACCCTCTCCAGCATTTATCGTTTCTAGATTTTTTGATGATGGCCATTCTGACCGGTGTGAGATGATATCTCATTGTAGTTTTGATTTGCATTTCTCTAATGGTTAATGATGTTGAACATTCTTTCACGTGTTTGTTGGCAATCTGTATATCTTCTCTGGAGAACTGTCTATTTAGGTCTTCTGCTCATTATTCCAAGACGATGTAAGAGCCAAGACTGTATGTCTCAGAAACATCTTGGGGGAGAACTGGTCCTTTGGTATCTCTAGAACTTTCAGTCTTATTACCCCCGCATTAAGAATCAGCATTTGAATTCATATCTTTTTTCCAATCTTTGCTGCCCTCTAGTGACTGATAGTACACTTCTTTTTCTGCTTAAATCTACTTAATCTATATCTAATTGATGTTCTAATTATTGTGCTGAACTAAATATTTATGGGTAGCCAATATTTTAAGATTTCCAGTGTTTAGGTAAAACATCAACCTTGCCTTAAGGTTAATCCCAGTGGTCTCCCAGTATAAACTGGCTGGGTTACTCACCATAACTAACATGATTGTTCAGAAGAGAAGTTATATTCCAAGGTATTAAAATAGCAGCAGTGAAAGTGTAATTTGGCATACTATTTTGGGTATAGTGGCACTTTAACTGTACTTAACAGACTCATACAAAATTTTCACATCTTAAGACAAGTAATGCCATATTAGATACAATTAGTACCTAAAAAGTAACCGAAAAATATAAACTAAAGTAAACATAAGTATTTTTACAAAGATATTAGTAACTTAATACAAATAATAACACAAAATTAAGACTAAGAGTATATCATGTGGCCAATATTGAGAAATTCTTATAGAAGTGTGTTGCGTATGGATGTATATATATGTATACACACACACACATATCTACATATGTATGTATACATGTATATATACATACATATGTAATAAAATTTTTTCATCATGTTGCTATTTAAAATTGAAAATATACAGATTATATAATTGCATGATACTCTCAACCATATAAAATAAGGAATTTAAAGTATAAAATACAGTAGTTAGTATATAAAAATGAAGAAAAATAAATTAAGAAAGGGGTTTTACCACTTATAAATGAAAAGTGAATTTGTATTTGTGTGTGTGTATTGATTTGTTTTTACTGTATGAATGAATAATTTGCATGAAAAATAGAGAAAGTGGCATGTGTATGCATGATAGGGCTTGGTGAAATACTGTCAAATATTTCCATTTCACCTTGCTTGGATCACAGCTGAGGTGCAGAGATTTAGAGTGCTGGGCTGAATTGCCCCTCAGCTTTTATGAAAAATTCATGGCCTCAGGCAAGATTTCAATCATTGTCACATTTCTAAAGGTGAAAAATAAAAAGCCCACCTTTATCCACACGAATACTCCCAAATGGTAACATCTATACCGTGATGCCTACAATGATTTAATGAAAAAGGGGAAAAAAGCTCATCTTTGGTGACTTCTAAAACTTTTAATTGGTTCTACTATAAAAATTTTTCCACTTAAATTTCAGAAGTTGTTGCTGAATTCATAACGCCACTAAACTTGTCATAAAATTCTAAAGCCAAATGGATGAATAGTTCTGTTCTGTTACCATTGTGTTTTACCTTTTTAAATTCTCGCAGTCACTGTTCTAGTTTCCCCTCCTGGAAATGCTCGTCTACGACGCATTTATCTCCTCCTTCCCACTCGGGGTGGGCATTACCTCCAGTTTTGTCCTCTGTCTTTCCGTTTCCATCTCTATACTCTTACTCCCTCAAGCCTTAATGATCTCTACGTAGATACCTCTACACTCAGCCTCTGCAACCCTGATGGCTTTCTTAATTCCCATTCTGCATTCACAGCACACGGGCCCTTGGTCCTTTCACTGTCAACCCCAGCATGCGTGCAGAGTTGAGTTCCTCTTAAACAAATTGGAAGGGTGTTGGAGATTGTTGAGTTTAACTTCCCCACTTTTAAGCTAAAGAAAGTGAGTTTTATTTTTCTGTTTTTACTTTGTTTTTAATTGAAGATTTACAATGTTGTGTTAGTTTCAGGTGTACAACAAAGTGATTCAGATATATATATAGATATATATATATAATTTTTTTTACATTCTCTTCCATTATAGGTTATTACAAGATATAGTATTGAATATAGTTCCCTGTGCTCTACAGTAGGTCCTTGTTGATTATCTATTTTATATATAGTAGCATGTATATTTCAATCTCAAACTCCTAATTTATCTCTCCTCCTCTCTTTCCCCTTTGGTAAACTGAAGTTGGTTTTCTATGTCTCTGAGTCTATTTCTGCTTCGTAAATAAGTTCATTTGTATCATTTTTTTAGATTCCACATTTAAGCGATATAATACAATATTTGTCCTTCTCTGTCTGACTTACTTAGTGTGATAAAGAAGATGCGGTACATATATACAATGGAATATTACTCAGCCATAAAAAAGAATGAAATGATGCCTTTTACAGCAACATGGATGGACCTAGAGAAAGTGAGTTTCAGAAGTAAATTTACTAGCCAAAGTTCACAAAGTAACTGGGGATGGAATGAGGATTAGAAATCATGTTGTCTGACTGCCAGTCAGTCCAACATACTTCCTACTGTACCAAGCCCCTCATTCCCCAGCTAATTTCAGATTTCCTCTCTTATCTGATTTTTTCCAAAATTCTCTTCTGTCACACAGGCATGAAATCATAGGATCATTTAAAGTTTCTTCTTCTTTTTTCCAAAGTCGAGTCATTCTGTTCCATCCCATTAATCCATTGATTCCTCTTTGCAATAACATCTGTGCCTGCCCCTGTCTTTTTTTTTATATTATTATTATGATCTGCTTAGTAATATTTATTGGTGTTGACATAATTTTTAGTCATGATGAAAAGGAAGTCATGAAAGAGAAAAGTAGCTATTTTTAAAAAGTACATTCCACAACTTCTTGTTTAGTTTTACTTCTTTTAAAAATCTAAATCTAGGCGGGTGGGAAGAATTGGGAGATTGGGATTGACATATACACACTACTATGTATAAAATAGAGAACTAATGAGAACCTACTGTATAGCACAGGGAACTCTACTCGGTGCTCTCTGATGACCTAAATGGGATGGAAATCCAAAAAAGAGGGGTTATATGTATATGTATGGCTGACTCACTTTGCTGTACAGCAGAAACTGACACAGCAGTGTAAAGCAACTATACTCCAATAAAAAAAAATCTAAATGTAAGGGACATTCCTTACTGTCCCCATCTTAGTCTGTTTGGGCTGCTGTAAAAAAGACACCATAGACTGATTGGCTTATAGAGTCTGCCAGCACCATGACCTTGGACTGCCAGCCTCCAGAACTGGGAAGAATAAATTCCTGTTGTTTAAGTGCCCCCTTCTTAAAAAAAAAAAAAATCATCACATGAATCTATGTCAAGGAGTTTGGCAAGGCTTATAACAAAAAATAGTAGATCATATCTACATTTATTTCTCATCCTCGAATTCTGTCCCAAGAGGTAGTTTTGAATATTTTACCTGTTGCTTCTGAGATTCACCTCCATGTTTCTAAAAAATAGGCTGATAATATTACTTTGTGATTTTCCATCTTTTAAAGTTATAATAACTCTTTATACGTTTCCTTGGAAGATAAGATTGTATTTCTTTAAAACGTTAACCTCATCTCTTCCTGATCATGTTAATGTAATTATTTAAGTTTTTGGTAAAATAAACATTTGGCATTTTTCATTATTGTGTTTATATAAATGTTATTCACACCTGAGTCACATAAGTGCACTGTGGTTACTTCTTTCTGGTGCAACTTTTGGGTTTCTTGAGGATTAGTACCAGTTAGTTTTATTTTGGTTTAAGTTTTCTATGTACTTATTGCCATGTTTCATCTGCAGACACTTGGAGAGAAGGGTAACTCCTTCCTTCAACCCATTGATCAAATCAGATAATTTATCAGTTTTGCTTTATTCTTGGGGAGTTTCTCCCTGGACCCCTTCTGTGCAGCTCTGATCTAGGTTTTCTAGAACAGCTGCTCTGCCCCTTCTCCTGGGCTTTCCCCTCACCATCATTGTGGGAGCTTTATACACTTCTGTCCTCTTTTAGACCTGCCATCAGAATTCCAAGTTTCCTGCTTCTTGGTAATTCTTTCATTTTAATGAAGTTCATCTTTTTGTATTTTCTTGAGAAGTGTATGGGAGATGATTTTTTTTTTTAAAGAACTTGCCTAAATGAAAAAGTTTTATTCCACCTTTCTCATTTGGCTGAAAGTTTGTCTGGGTTCAAAATTTACATTGAAAATCATTTTTTACACAATATAGTAGGCACGAATGCTTTTCCTTTCAGCTTCAAAGTTGCTGTTCAGATGTCAGATACTATTCTGATTGCCTGTTCTCTCTGAATCTCACTTCCCTGAAGTTTTACTGTGTTGTGTTTTGCTGTGAAAATCTTTCTCCCATTTTGGAAGATACTAATCAGTCTTTTTAATCTATAAATCCAGACATTTAAGTTCTGGGTGTTTTCTTATTTCTTTCTGTATAATTTCCTTTCTTTCAATTTCTTCTGTGTCTCTTCCTGGGACTGTATTATTTGACTGTTTGAACTTTAGGATTAAACCTCTATAATTTTACCTATTCTTATCTATTTCCCATTTTGCTTTATGGTTATACTGATACCTTCTGGAAGATTCCCTCATCTTTATATTTCAACCTTTCTATTTAATTTCATTTCTGCTACTGTATTTTTAATTTCCAAGCATTTAATTATTTGAAAGCCTCTCTCTCATTTTAACATAATATTCTCAGTATTCTCATTTTATGGATGCATCATATACTTTTATCTCTCTAAGGCTGTTGCATAGGGTGTCTTTGATTGCTTTCTGCCATCCCCTGCACTGCTCTGGTTCTTCTGCATTGCTTATTTTCTTTTTCCTCTATTTTTCTAGTTAGTGGCATGGATTTCCTGAGATTTAAGAGTAGGGCCCTAGAAATAGATTAGAAGCTTTGTATGCAATTTCAGGTCTTATTGACCAGTGGAATTTCTTGTAATATCCTTAGGAATGCAGTTGTTTTTACTGTCACTCCCTCTTTCCAACTGTTGAGTGTTTCTTTTTGAACCACTGAGGTTCCAAAGAGATGAACCCCCTAGGGTTCCACCTGTGAGAGAGGCCTGGTTACTAAAGTTGTGGAAAAGTGGGGGAAGTATTTTATGGGTCTCACTGTTCAGTGTGTAGACCTTCCTGGAATTCCCTTAATTTTCATATGGCTTCTTACCGTTGACTGTGTCTGGTGTCTCTGGGTCCAAGTCTCTCCAGAGAATAATCTTACATTTTCTGTTGGGTCAGGACATTGTTAGGATCTGACTTTTCTTGTTTAAAATTAGCGGGAATGCAAAAGTCTAACGCCTCTTATGGAAAGTTTCAACCCATCTCCGTGCTGTCTGCCTGTTCTACACCTCAGTCTTCAGAGGCGTCTTCCATGGATTCCAGAGCATGAATTCACCAGCATCTTGACCCCTCACCCTTGCATCTTGCAGGCACCATCTATCTTCTTCCTCTAGTCTTCATTTTCTGCTTTTATATCTTCCAATTTTTCTTTGCATCTCAATTTTGTTGTCCCCATTTCTTGCCTTTCTTTTGTAATGTTATACCTTTTACACATTTCTGTACTGAATTTTGTGGAATTGTGGGAGGAAATGAGAGTGGATTCTACACGATTCACCAAAATTCGTTTCCTCTCTTGTTTAATCCCATTGCCATTGCCTTAGATCACACATTAATCACTTACTGCTGGGATAATTAAATTGGTTCCTGACCAGCTAATTTCCTTCTTCAAGTTCCTTTCTTCAACTCGTATGTCTGGGTAACTGTCACCAAAGACAACTCTAAGATATCACTCCGATTGTATCACTTACCTGCTCAGAAAACTGCAGCTATTCTGAAATATCTAAATAGTAATTTTCCCACCCATCCATAATCTACCCAAATTTCCAGGCTTATCTTCTGCCATGCTTCCATATAAACACTTTTCTTTCATGTAAGTAACTTTTCTTTTTGTCTTCGAAATGTGCATCTGTCTTCCCACTGTTTTAAGAAAAACCTATTCTTCCTCTTCATTTAATCTTAGTCTTCTCACCTCCTCCAAGAAGTCTTCTTCTTGACTCTGCCAGCAGAAAAAAATTCTTTATGCCAGTTTTATACTCTATTCCTTTCATTACAGCCTCTGTAACTCTTAGTTTTTACATTTTTATCTTTCTCTATTAGACTCTAAGCTGCATTGAAGGCAAAGATCAGAACATATTTATTGTTGTAGATCCCTTTCCAATAAATATTGAGCACCTACTGTGTGCCATATCCTGTACTGAATGTCCTTCAGGCTTTCCTTAGGCAAAGGCAGACAAAGGCATGTGGGCAGTAGTTTCAGAAAGAAGGAAAGCTGAGAATGGGATCCCAGTGGTCAGATGGAGTTCAGAAAGCGGACTTGAGTTTCTCGAGGATGAATGAAGACAAGACTTATCTGAAGTCATACAGAAAATGAAAATAAGGACCCGGTTCTATGAGTGGTCTCCACAAGTAGGTGATGAATAAGGACATTTCCTCCTTGTTAGTCAAGGCACAAGAGGTCAAAGGTGGACTAGAGTGAGAATGACTTGATGTAATTAGAGATGTTGAACATCTTTTCCTTTTGGCCATCTGTATGTCTTCTTTGGAGAAATGTCTAGTTAGATCTTCTGCCCATTTTGTGATTGGGTTGTTTGGTTTTTTTTTTTTTTGATATTGAGTTTTTTTTTTTTTTTTTTAACATATTTTAATGTTTTTTTGATATGAACTCTTTGTATATGTCGGTTGCATCATTTGTAAATATTTTCTCCGAGTCTGTAGGATGGCTTTTTGTTTTGTTTATAGTTTCCTTTGCTGTGCAAAAGCTTTTAAGTTTAATTAGGTTCCATTTGTTTATTTTTGTTTTTATTTCCTTTACTCTAGGAGACAGATCCAAAATATATTGCTGAGATTTATGTCAAAGAATGTTCTGCTTAGGTTTTTCTCTAGGAGTTTTACAGTATCCCATCTTACTTTTAGGTCTTTAACCCATTTGGAGTTTATTTTTTTGTATGGTGTTAGAGAATGTTCTAATTTCAATGAGGTATCATTTCACACTGGTCAGAATGGCCATCATCAAAAGGTCTACAAATATTGTAATAAATGCTGGAGAGGGTGTGGAGAAAAGGACACCCTCCTACATTGTTGCTGGGAAAGTAAATTGATACAGTCACTATGGAGAACAGTATGGAGGTTCCTTAAGAAGCTAAAAGTAGAGTTACCACATGATCCTGCAATCCCACTCCTAGGCATCTGTCTGGAGAAAACCATAATTCAAAAAGATACATGCACCCCCCTACAGGACATGTACAATAGCCAGGACATGGAAGCAACCTAAATGCCCATTGACAGAGGAATGGATGAAGAAGATGTGGCACATATATACAATGAAATATTACTCAGCCATAAAAAAGAATGAAATAATGCCATTTGCAGCAACATGGATGGACCTAGAGATTATCATACTAAGTGAAGTAAGTCAGGCAGAGAAAGACAAATATGATATGATATCACTTATATGTGGAAGTTAAAAAAATGATATAAACATATACAAAACAGAAGTAGACTCACAGACATAGAGAACAAACTTACGGTTACCAAAGAGGAAGTGGAGAGAGGGATAAATTAGGAGGTTGGGATTAACATGTACGTGCTGCTATATATAAAATAGATAACAAACAGGGACCTACTGTATAGCACAGGGAACTGTACTCAATATTTTGTAATAAGCTATAAGGGAAAAGAATCTGAAAAATAATAGATATGATATATGTATAACTGAAACACTTTGCCATACACCTGAAACTAACACAACATTGTAAATTAACTATACTCTGACCAAAAAAAAAAAAAAAAGAATGACTTGATATAGAATTAAGTTGAGTTACTGAAGGGAGCTTTGACATCCTTGGTCTCAGACAGGGTAGGTCCTCACATGCTCTAGCCTTTGTGGGACGGAGCCACTGCAAGTTAATGAAACACGAAGCTGTGAAAGACTAGATTCCTCTACACTTCACAGGAAGCTTTCTGACTGCAGGATGTGAATATCACTGTCATTCCAAGGAAGAGTTCTTTCTATATTCTTCTCCTAATGATTTTCAAGGGCAGATTCCACGTGCTTAAGAAGGTTACTTTGCTTCTTGTTAGCTTTTAAATTAAGTTCATGAGGTAAAGCAGCTGTTCCTTATGCCTAATCACAGTAGTCTTGCTTTATTTATTCGAATTATGAAGAGCTTTAGAGTTCTATATTAGTCAACCTCACACGGACTACGATTTTGTAAAGTTATAGTCTTTTATGAATTACAAAACCCCATCTAGAAATTGTTGGAGTGTAGGGACCATGGTTAATCATCTTTTTAGCATATTTAGCATATTGGAAATTTTAAGCAGAAGAATAGTGGGGGAAAATAGTAGCTTTAGCAACTAAATGTATAGGTTTGTGTGTCAACAGTTCTATTGACTAATTTTGTGACTTTGGTCAACTCCCTACACTCTTAAGGTCTCAGTTTTCTCATTTGTTATTGCAAGAGAGTTTTCCTTGCAAATAGATGGTTGTGAGGATTAAACAAGAAGTATATGAAAATCCTTTGCGATCACTAAAGCACTTCAACCGCAGAGATTTTGGATATTAATTGAAATGAACAAATGTACGAAAGTGCTCTGGTTGACTCCTGTCAGTTATTTTTCTCCTGTAACTGTACAGAAGACCCTTTCCTGCTTTATTAATGATGATGTCATATGAGACAATGATTAAGAAGATTGACAGATTATCCTTCCCACAAAATTTCCAATTATGTCCCTGACAGTAGGCCTAAAATACTCTTATTTTCAATTTTTCCAACTAAGTTTTGAGTCTTCAATAGGCACATGTTACCATAAAAAAGCAGCATAGAGGAGGTGACTTAATAATGCATGAACAGCCAATTATATATTTGTATGGAATAACATAGCAGCAGAAAGTATAACCTAAAGGAAAAAGTACTAAGAAAGATAGGAGAATAAAAAGATCTATGCTTCTCCAGAGTAAAGATACACTGTGACTCTGGGGATAAAGTGGTATTTTGAACACATGGATTCCTTTTACTCACTGCTTTGCTTAGTTTCCTTCCCAACTTCAGTTTAATGGGTAACCAGGCATTCTCTCTCTCTCGATCTTTTTATTGCATTGACAGCTCTAGATTGATACACATATTAAGGCTTCTTTGAAAATGTGGTAAGAATAGTTACCTACTGCCTGTGAATACTTGGCAAGCCCTTGGAAGGACTATTTGTAGTAGATATTTTCCTAGTTTTGCCCTGTAATGATGTGTAGTAGTGGTTAAACTACCTCTTAATGAATTAAACCAAAAAAAGTTTACCAAAATTAACCAAGTGGAAATAAACATGAATACATTTCATGATTCTATTTAGTTCATTATTTATGCTGTGTAATTTATTATTTTTGAAATATATGTAAAAGCCCCCTAATTTTCAATCCTTTCTGAGAGGTACAGGGAATAAAATCGTAGTCATTCTTGGATTCTGACCTGCTCCCTTGCTCACATTTTCAATATGCATTGAATGAAATACATACTATATATCATGTCTAGTATGTAGTTCTCTTTAATATACAAGTCAACTCTCATTTAGTCAGCACCTGTTAAATGCAAAATACTCTGCTAGGAAAAGTCTGTCTGGGCAACTGTGTGTGTATGTATGGGAGGTGGGTAAGGGTAGGGGAATGCTTAGATTGCTTTTTCAAATATTTTTTTTTAGTGCATACCATGTGCTTGACTTTCTACTGGATACCCAGGCTATAATGTTAAAAAAATCTCTGCTTTCATGCAGCTCACATTATAGGGGAGAGACAGACAATAAGCAGGAAAAGTAAGCATAGTATGATGGATGGTGTGAGTGCTACAGGGGCAAAGAAAATAGGCAAGGACACAGGGAGTGCAGGGTGAGATTTGTAATCCCAAACACAGTCGACAAGGAGGGCTGCTCTGAGAAGATGAGGCAGGATGAAAACTCTAGGAGGTGAAGGAACCAGCCATGAGGACGTCTGAAGGAAGACCATTTCAGGCAGAGTGGACAGCAAGTGCAAATATCCTGAGGCCAGAGTGTGCCCCAGATTCGTGGTTTAGCAAAGTGGCGAACATGGCCGAAGCAGAGCTGGAGAGAAAAAGAATAACGGGAGGGATAGCAAAGAGAAAAGGGGGAGAGTGGACGTGTTAAGTCCGTTAGATGATAAGGATTTTTTTTTTTTTTTTTTTGCGGTACGCGGGCCTCTCACTGCTGTGGCCTCTCCCGTTGCGGAGCACAGGCTCCGGACGCGCAGGCCCAGCGGCCACGGCTCACAGGCCCAGCCACTCCGCGGCATGTGGGATCCTCCCAGACCGGGGAACGAACCTGTGTCCCCTGCATCGGCAGGCGGACTCTCAACCACTGCGCCACCAGGGAAGCCCCGATGATAAGGATTTTAACTTTCATTCTGGTTTATATGGAAAGTCATTGGCTGTTTTAAGCAGAGAAGTGATGTAATATGACTAATTTTTGCTAAGAAAAATAAAGTGGGAAATTGTGGATGTTTTCTTCTGGTTGATTCATTTAAAACTTTTTAAAAAGTCCAAGAAGAAGAAAGGGTAGAAGCAGGAGAAGATTATTTATGCAGCTATTCATAATTCAGTCAAGAGTTGATATTGACTCTTGGTACGGGTGAAGGGGGTGAGACATGGTCAGATTTTGTAAAAGATGAAGACACGTCTTACAGAATTTTCTAACGAAATAGATGTGTAGTGTGAAAGGGGGAAATTAAAAGTAACTCCAGGCTTTGGGGTCTGAGAGACTATAAGGGAGATGTTTCCATCAACGGCAGCGTAGAAGAAATGAGTGTATGGAGCTTTAGGGGGAAGATTGGGAGGTTGGTTTTGAACATGGGATGGTGAGTAGACTTATCAGTGGTGTGTGGGGTAGGCGGCTGGATGTGCGAAGCTGGGGTTGAGGAGAGAGGTCTGAGCTAGGGTTATTCTAGAAATACAACGTTTGGGGATTGTATATTTATTTATGTGATATTTAAGACTGCATGACATCAGCAAAGGAAGGAATGTACTTTTCTCTTTTCTTAGGTTTAAGACTTTCTGACATTATGGGATTTGAGAAAGCACCAGGAGAGACCGAGATGGAGAAATCACTGTGAGAGGACGGAGAGCCGTGTGGTGTCCAGGGAGAGAGGTGGAGACATCAAGGAAGACGCAGGCGGAATATCGACCACGGATTTAGCAATGAGGAGTACTTTGGTAGCATTTTCAAGAGCAATTTTGATGGATAGGTTAAAAGCCTTATTGGCATGTGTTCAGGAGAGAACAAGAAGAGAATTAAGAAGGGAGAAGTAAAAGAGTGCTTTCATGCTGATGAAAATAATCCAGAAAGAGGGGAAACATCATGAAGCAGGGAGAGAACTTGAGTCCGTTAGAGGGCCGGGATCTCGTGCACGAGTGTAGGATTTAGCATTCACAGGAGCGTCCTCCATCAACAAAGGAGAGAAGGGGGGTTAGACACGCCCAGTTGACGCGAGATGAGAATATATGGAGGCGGGAGCCTGTGGGAATTGCCTTCTATTTTCTCTGTCTGCTTCTATTTTCTCGGTTAGATAAGAAGCATGGTGGTAACCTCATGCTCTCATGGAATTTAAAATAGAGTGAAGGACACAGAGGAACGCACTAAATCGGGGCTAAAACAGGTGTACGTGTTGTGTGGAACAAATAGAACTCATGGGATGTTATCATAAAACAACTTTATTTTTGTCTTCCTTTAAATTTAGGAAAAGAGGCAGGGAGAGAGGGCAAGAGGAAGGTGATTGTACTGTGGAATGTGAGCGCTAGGGGAAGGGTCTTTGCGCTGGGTGATAGGATGCAATTGTACTGATGATCTTGGCATCCACACTCACATATCCTACATCTCTGAGAAATGAAGCAGCTGGTGGCTTTCCATAGGTTACCGTGTGCTCTGCCATCTAACTCCATGCCCTTGAGTACATGCGATTGAACAAGAGATTTAGGTCTTGAAACAAAGGCCACTAGCGGTGAGGTTGCCTTTTATGAGTTCTCTGTCCAATACAGGTTCTTTGTGGGGACTCTATCATCATCAAGCTCACATTCAGAGAATGGAAACAAGGATTTTCCGAATGAGTCAACAGACAGTGTGGTGAGAAGACATGTGACAGAAAGGTGCTGAGTAGGAGCCACAGGACGAAATAAACGTAGGTAGCCACAGGTATCATAAAACAGAAGGAAAGCAGAGATGTTGGAGGAAGCTCATTGAAAGGGACGTAAGAGCAGCAGATTTGGAGCTGCTGAATCATCAAAAGTGTGAAATACTAGACTCTCAAGCAACACGACCGTGGGTTCATGCTGCACAGACACCACACTGATGGCTGCGAGTGGCTCAAGGTAGACACCCAGCAGCTCAGGCTACTCTCCTGGACAAAGCTGGGGAGGGTCTCGTTCCCCACCCTGCACGGGGCACCTGCATCACCGTGCCTCCCAGGTAAAAATGCCCCCAACACCAGCGTCCTGGCTGTAAACCCCTGGACTCTTCCTCCTTCCCTCTTTCTCCATCCCATCTACCACCCGTGCTCAGCGGACCCAAGCGTGAAATGGACCCCTTCTCTTCGTCCCCACTGATGCTCCTTTAAGCCACAGGAACCTCCCACTGGACATGACCATGAGACCTCTGCTTCTACTATTACCCACGCACCCCAATTCTTTCTCCATTCAGCAGCCACGTGATCTTCATGAAAATGTAGATCTGATTATTTTACTCATAAAAAAAGCCCTCTCAAGTCGTCCAATCACACAGATTAAAATCATGACTCACTCTATGGCCTCCTTCCCGTCTCTCTGACTCGCCAATAGTATTTCTGCCGCTGGGCCTCTGTGTGCCCCGTCCCTTTATCCAAGTTGTTCTACCTCCTCGTTTTACCATGACGTTTACTTTTTAATTTAAGATTAAAAACAGAGTCCTCCAGTAATACCCCATCTCAAGTAACTATCCATCCATTGGCACATCACTCACTTTAAATCTCTGGCCTGCACTGCTACTCTTTGTGGGTGGTTCTTTTGTTAATATTTTTCTCTTTCTGTGATGTACTGATATTTATTTTTGACTGCTCACTGACAGAAAGCCAGTTCCATGGAGGCGGAGTCCACGTTTGCCTTTGCCGTCGCTGTGGTTCTAGTACCCTGAGTAGAGACGGGGGCAGCTAAACTCCCAAGAAATGTTTCTTGTTCAAATGCATTTCATTCCCTATGAGTTTTCCCTCTACCGTCCCATA
>NW_006792971.1:258823-259375 GCF_000442215.2 Lipotes vexillifer | reverse complement strand
CTCTAAACCGTCACATATATATATATATATATATATATATATATATATATATATATATATATATATATATATATATGTATTTGTGTGTGTGTGTGAGACCTAGCCCTGTGACATGAGAATATTTATTCACTTTAATTTTCACTTTCCATTTATACTTATAATAAATTTCCTGCAGTTGAGGGAAGCTGAGTGTGCCCTTGTGTCTTGCATCTTTAAGTTTGCCAAATGCTCTGTACTTTCTCTGACCCAGGAGCTCCTGCAGGAAACAGATTTCTCCACCTGGCTTGCTGTCCCCAAACACTTATGTCATTGACTTTCATTTCTGTGCCCTTTCTCAGCTCAGACGTTGTTTCCCTGGGGATCTTTGCTGAGCCCTGAGTGGAAAAGCAAGACGCAGGTCAAAACCATTCACCACTGATCACCTTTCCCATCACATACTAGGAGTCCATTAAGTCACTCAGAGCCTAAGTAGACCCAAGGCTATCTCTGCCACGTGGATAGCATTGAAGTCTTTTGTGGAAGGGAGGGTGGGAAAACAATCTACAAGAAAGT
>NW_006792971.1:222421-258813 GCF_000442215.2 Lipotes vexillifer | reverse complement strand
AAAGAGTGTGTGACAATATCACATGCCAGCTTCAAGTCTCCCACCCACCCCACAGCAATACAAAAACCGAAATTCAAAATGATGACTCTTTTCTAACAGACAAAATGGACAATTGATCATTGATAAAATGATCAGATAATCTAAACCAAGTTAATGGCAAAACTACCATTTCTAGTTGTTTTCACCTCTAATTAGTAGGGTGTATGCTTCAAGCTACTGGTTATTTCCACAGGGTATAAAATGATTCGCAATTCCTAGCATTTCATCTCCTGGTCCTTGAAGGCTTTGAGGAGCTTCTGTGGCCAAGCACATGATCGACTCTTTCTCGTGAATGAATCCTGAACTTTTGTTCAGATCTCATAATTAAGTTACTTTTGTATTTTCTTCGAGAGCCAGAAGAGACCCCACCCAGCTCTTGCTTCTTTGCTCCTGTTTTGTCCTCTCCCCATGGAGGATATGAAGCTGTGTTGATCAGCCCCAAAGCCTCTGCCCACCGAATTCTCTGGGGTCCAACTGCTATCTCTGTTGGACCTCTGATCACAGCTGATGCCTGGATTTCCAGTTCTCACACTAATCTCTGCTGCTTGGGGTATATTCTATTTCACTTTGATAAACTACCCTGAAGCTGGTGTCATTTAAAAACAGACTCACAGACATAGAGGACAGACTGGTGGTCGCCAGGTGGGAGGGACGTGGGGAAGGGATGGATTGAAAGTTTGGGGTTAGCAGATGCAAACGATTATATATAGGATGGATAACCACCAAGGTCCTGCTGTAGAGCACAGGGAACTATATTCAATATCCTGTGATAAACCATCATGGAAAAGAATATGAAAAAGAAAGCATATACATGTATAACTGAATCACCGTGCTGTACAGCAGAAATTAACACAGCATTGTAAATCAACTAGACTTCAATAAAATAAATTTAATAATTAAAGGATGGTTTGGTGGCAAGTCAGTGAGAAGTCTCCTCAGAGCAAATTAAATAGAAGTCATTTAAATTCTTTTCCCAAATAATGAGAATCCTGATGGTGCCTGATTCTGTTGCAGGTCTCAGAGAGTCAGAGGCAGTGTTTCTGGTCCTTTCCATCAGAGCTGCAGGATAGCAGCCTCAGCTCTAGAAACCAAGGTAGGAAGAACTAATAACTGTATTATTAGTTTACAGTTTGAAAAGCTACATATATATATAAAATATTTAAAGAGAAGTGGATATGTATTCATTAAATAGAAGTTTTATTGGATAACTGCTTGCATATCAATGTATTGTTTCTTTAATTTAATGCTATAAGATGTGCTCTCATTTACAGGTCAGACAGCTGTTGCTTTCATTTAATCTCTAAGTCTTGATTTTTCAACCCTGCAGAAAATATGTCTTTGCTCTCATTTGCAGGTCAGACAGCTGTTGCTTTCATTTAATCTCTAAGTCTTGATTTTTCAACCCTGTAGAAAATATGTCTTAAAAAATTCCTTTCCAGGAGTAAGAGCATAATTAGTGTAAGAACAATTTGTCCTAGTGACAAGATGACACCAGTTAAGACGAAAAACTTGGGAGACATCTCAGACAAATTTATGTCTCTTTTGGTTTAAAAACATCAGTCCTGACACACTCATCTTGCACTCACCATTCCTTCCATGGAGTTATTTATTGGATTTATGAAGAGCTTTTTCCTCTACTCACCCAATTTCATGTCCTTTGGCTCAGTGACTGTCAGTCACGGTTCATACTTGTCTATCTGTAGGTATCAAGCCTGGTCAGGTTTGATTTGGTAAGAACGTCATTTCCTGTTTTCCCACCTCACACAAATATTGACAACTGGAAAATAATGAACAGCTAATGCACTTTCAGGCAATTCTGAATTCAAAGAGCTTTACATTCTCACTGATTAATCGTCCCCCAAAGCAAAGTGGATTTGGATTTGCAGACTTACAGTTTTTAGGCTTCTGATTTGTATTTTCTTCTTTTTCTTTTCTATTAAATGTGCTTTATAGTAGCAAACATGATTGCTCCACATACATGTCAACAAAAATCTGCAAGGCGAAAGGCAAGGTGTGCTAAATGGGGATTGACTTCCGCTCTGTAGTTAAAAGCAGTTATACATTATATTCTCTAAAGGGAAGGGATGACATTTGATTTAGTGACCTAAATGGATGAAGCTGAGGCAGCCCACTCCTGGCATTTCATGGCTGACTTGAATAGGGCAGGGATTCTAGAAGTTTCCGGTTAGCAGTGTGGGGCTAAGAAGTGCTGAGTCAGTGAGAAAAGGCAGAGCCCAAGTGGGACTGAGCAGACAGGGGTGTACAGGGCTTTATAATCGGAAGCAAATGGCTGGAACCACAGACTCTAACAGTAGGTGCCAGCGCTCACTAGCAGAAGCCCAAACCATCAGAAGTCACAGGTTGAGATCACACGGGCCACACCCTGCAGTGGAGACCAGAGGGGATCCTGTTCGTCACCGTGGGTTTCTGGTTCCCACTGAAGGAACTTCTTGTGAACATCTCAGAGTTTGTACAAGTGTGGCCTTCTCACTCATGGAGAGATGGCTGTGCCATGGAGGGGATATTCCAACACGCAGGCATCTCTAAGGGGCAAGATACTTAGAGCCTATTTTCCCAATGTTGCTTTAAACTCTCATTACCTGAGAGCACGCAGTTCTCCAGAGGAGGTGACATGGTCCTGGATGAGAAATTCTCTTTGCTCTCATGGAAGCGCCAAGTCCACTGAACTTAGAAAGCTGGGTGCAGTGAAACTTCTCGTAGGAGTATAGTAAAATAAATCACCATAGGTCCAATTTTGCATCATAAAACTATAACAAATATTTAAATGCCAATTTGGTAAGCATATCATAAACACACTACAAAATAATTTGATATCAAATGATTGCAATGAAGAAATAAAATTTGTGATCAATAGATTTACAAAAGAAGGGAGACCCATAAAATCAGCATAATTTATTGTAGGAGTTTGAAACGCCGTGATTAAAAAGCTCTAAAGTGGGAAGCAGTGTGCTGAATATTTTCCATAACTATGCCATTAAAATACAAGCTTTCGTTAAAAAAAAGAAAAGAAAGCAAGATGGGTGCAATTACAGAAATGTGGACAACCTATAAAGCCTGACTTGCTTTAGCCCTGCCTGTCCCCCTTACTTTTCAAATATGCCTGTTACAAAGAAGGGTGTGAAGACAGGAATCTATGTTTCTTATTTATATAGATGAAAGTTTGTAATGCTTATAACAGGCCAAGGATTTATGTTACAAATTGTGAAAGTGTCAATTCTAGGGTTCCTTTATCCTCACACTGCAGAGTGTTTGGGTAAGGAGCATTTCACTGTAGAACAATAAAAAAATGAATTAAATGGCCACGGGTGGTGAGTTTGCTCCTCTGTTTTTCTCTTTGTTTCTAGTATTTTTGCTACTTGTTAATAATTCCCAGAGGGGAAGAAAAGGAAAGCACTATGTTTGCTCTTAGGGCATTTATGTAGTAAGATTTGAGAGCTGCTAACCAGGTGACCATATAGTTTATCATACAAACCAATTCACCTTGAGAACAAAAAAGGAATCACACAACAAGAGGCTTAAACTGAGTCTCTCTTTGGTAAAATGGGGTGTGTTCTTACCCTTTAGTTTTCTGATGACCTCTATAGAAATGATCAGCATACAAATATGAGTTTCTTATAGAGGAATAACTCACGGTCTTTCAAATTTACTCAGGGCGCTGCATTCTCCGACTTCATCCCACCCAATGCCTAGGTTTAATACTCCACTTGAAATTTTTTGTGGGAATTTTTTGTGGGTGAGAATATGAAAAGACTCCAAGAAGTTTTGTAACTCATTACGGACCTTAAATATCCACATTACACACGTCCTCCTTTCATTAAATTGACTGTTGAAGGAAAGAAGACGCGGAGGAAAGAGCGGTAGGAAGGAAGAACAATGGAAAGTAGTCAAGAATCCGCCAAGTCATAAAAAAAGCCAAGTACTTTTAACTGGTTCAGGCAGAAAGCATAAAAAATCTGGCTAAATACAGAGATTACGTCTTCTCTTAGGGAGACAAAATCGCGGTGATAACTCAGCACGAGCACTCCTTAAAATGGTGCCTTTTTCTTTCCAGATGGTGGAAGCCTCCAAATTTTGGTTCTGAACCACTAGAGGGCAATCGAGCCCTGGGGAGAAAACAGACTTGAACAAAGAACACTCCCTCGTTCCCTCATCCCGCCCCCAGATAAATCGCACACCATTAAAAGGGAAGGAAAGACACAGTCACAGGGAGAATCGGGATGGAAGAAAACATGTCAGAGCCCTCAGACACTTCTCCTTTAAGTACTGAAGTGCAGGAAAAAAGGAAGGATCGTTTCAACATATCCTGAAAAGAACTGAAATGGAAATTCTCACATTTTACAGAACGAATGAGAGGGACTGCAACGATTCTTTAAGTTGAGAATTATAAGTATCCCTCCCCCACCTTTTTTGGGGCAAATGGTCAACTACAGAAAATGGATTTTTGAAAGTCAAAGAAAAGGAGAAAATAGAGTGAATTGGGCTGTAATCATAGATTTTCAGTCACCTAGCTCTTATATTTTGAACTCTTTCCTCTGGTACTTTTTGTTATGATAATGAGTCTATGTATGGGACTTAGATGATTGAACCTTTCCTCTCCCCACCCTTTTGCCTTTTCCTCCCTATGGAGAGTTCAAAGACTGGTAGTGATGGTGACTGAGTTTCTACTGTTTTAGGTGTTTTTCAAAAATTCACCTCATAAAACAAGATGAGATTATATATCTTAACAAAAATGCTTTATTTCCCTTTTTGCTCTGAACCCCGCAAAAGGAACAAGTCATTTTTGTGACTGATATATTCTACTGTATCATCCTTTAAATTCAGAAATTTCTCAGTTTCTAAATGTATTCTTAGTATCAAGGCATCTGTTTTTTAGTACAGCATATGCTCAAGAGAATTATAGAGGTGACATTTTGTTCAGGTTTAGAAACGAATCTGGTGAAAAGGCTTGCCCTGTTAGGGAGAAATTCAGTTTCTATCATTAGTACTTAGACTGTATATGTTTGCATGTTTTATTCGCCCGTTACTTAAAAATCAAGACACTCATTACTTAAAAATCAAGACAGCACTGAAAAAAAAAATGTGTTGCTAGATTTTTCCAGAGTATGTTTCAAATTTACAAAGAAAACAGAGTAGAAAGGAATTTGTCTATATGCATCGTTGCTTTAAGTAATAGTTGTATTCTGCAAAAGATGTTTGTCAATTGATTGTTTTCTAAATGGAACCATATTTTTTTACTTGACTTACATGAAAACCTCAGAGATGCTTTAGCTGTATTATTTGTCAGTGATTTCTAACATTTAGCTTTGAGGCTGTTTCTCTGTCTGGAAAGCAAACAATCCAAAAACACTCCCATGCACCAAATAGTTATTATTTAATAAAAGAACTCTGGAAATTTACTTTCAAATTGAAAAACCACTTGGCAATATGAAAAAGTAATCCTAATTTATCTCTTTTGTGAAATGTAGGCTTCCATTCTGAGTTTTCTGGAAACAGTTTCTACCTCTTCTTTATACATTTTGGTCAAGGATCATACTGACCGAACATGTCTAAAGTATTACTATATATAAATGGTATCCTTAATACAATAGCACAGGTAATGCTCTCATTTCTCCTTTAAAGAATACTTAAGAGCTATATTTTCCAAGAGTTCTGAACAATTTCATAGTTCTATTTGTATTTAAATGAGGGAAATTTCTAAGGGAAAGATATTTTCTGCATTATCCATTCAATGACTGTCAGATGGATTCTGTTTTTTTTCCCTAGTAAGTAGACATTTATTGTTGAAATAATTTTACCAGGAAAGCAAGCGCTGTTGTTCAGTACTACCTTTTTTGGGACTAAGATATTTGGGGTTTGGAAGAACAATCTTCAAAGTTAGTGTATTTGTTTTACTTTTCTAAAATAGCAACCTATTGCCTGAGAAAATGAAGGCAGAACACCAAGTCTGTTGGGAGAAATAGAAATGTACAAAAGAAATTTAACAGTCAAATAACATATCTATTTAGATAAAATTACCTTAAACGTACAGCTCTTACAGTTTTCAAATGTCAATCTAATTTACTTTGAAAAATGAAACTAAGATTTTATGAATTTAAAGCTGTAGCATAGTAGCTCATGTATTTACTATATTCAGATCAAAGGTATCAGGTATTGAGTAGAATCATCATAGTATTAAAGCCAAACCAGTCATGATCCAAAGTCTTCTTTCTCCCTTTACCTAGGTGGCCTCAAAGATGCTATGAGAGAGAGAGAGAGAGAGAGAGATAGAGTGTGTGTGTGTGTGTGTGTGTGTGTGCGTGTGTTGGATGTGAGATTCCCTAGAAAATTAACTCAGAGGAAGATGAGTAATAATATATTTATTCATGTGATAGGTCATTAGTTAGATATAATTTTTTATCACTATGCTTATATTATTTCTACAAGTAAAAATCCTATTGACATATAATATACAATATTGTATTTATGCAATACAAGGAGTTTTTATTATGTTGCTTTATGCTGAGGGGGTACAAACATTTTAAAATATATTTATATTATACATATAAGAGTTTCGATTTCATTGGGAATAGGCAATACATTCAAGCTGAGAGAAAAAGCAAGGCAATAGAAATGATCATTATGACTGTTGTACTTAGCATTGTTCTCAGTGCTTTATAAGTGAAGACCTTCTTTAACAGCTTCATAAGGTACCGACATTATCCTCATTTTACAGATGAGTAAACTGAGGAACAGAGAGGTTAATTAAATTATCCAAGATAACACAGCTAATTAATGGAGAAACCAGAGGTCAGACCTAGACACTGTGGCCCCAGACCTTACACTCTTCATCACAGCACTGCACTGCCTCTTCTTGTGTGATTAAATGCCAGAAGGAGCTGTTCCAACCCTCAAGTTCATGGGCTTTCACCAAAGTC
Source organism: Lipotes vexillifer (assembly GCF_000442215.2). Taxonomy (NCBI): domain Eukaryota; kingdom Metazoa; phylum Chordata; class Mammalia; order Artiodactyla; family Lipotidae; genus Lipotes; species Lipotes vexillifer. The sequence continues at coordinate 251,839 of NW_006792971.1, read as the reverse complement.
ATAGTAGTAATATTCATTATTGTAGTGGTTAACCAGGTGACTCAATATTTGGGTGAACAATTCATATCACCCTCCTTTCATGCCCATATTTTAATTGGCATTCAATTAAATTAATTGCTTAGTGTTTATTTCTTAATTTTAACTATTGACCTTTACTTTTTAAAAAAAATTAATTAATTAATTGATTTTTGCTGTTTTGGGTCTTCGTTTCTGTGTGAGGCCTTTCTCTAGTTGTGGCAAGCAGGGGCCACTCTTCATCGCGGTGCACGGGCCTCTCTTGTTGCGGAGCACAGGCTCCAGATGCGCAGGCTCAGTAGTTGTGGCTCACGGGCCTAGTTGCTCCGCGGCATGTGGGATCTTCCCAGACCAGGGCTCGAACCCGTGTCCCCTGCATTAGCAGGCAGATTCTCAACCACTGGGCCACCAGGGAAGCCCCATATGTTTTTTTTTAATTGAATCTAATTTAAAAATTCTCAAGTTTCTCACATCTATCCATTTTGAGAAAGATATAATATTGTCTGGCATTTTAACTAGATAGATTACAAACCCAATTTTTATTGTGGTTATAAAAAAGAGGAAAAGCTTTTTAGCTTTCACTGACAGAAAAATCCAGAAGAAAAAGTCTTTACTTCTGCCTACCCATTAATCAAAAAGAAGGTAAAGCTAGACCTTTTCTGATTATTTACGTCCCTGACTGACTTAGATAACATGATAGTGGACTTTTTCATTGCTTAATCGGATTTTGGGGATCTCAAAGTTCAACATGATGAAATCACTCATTCAAAAACTTCCAAGTATTATTGGTATAGATGCTGAGAACAAGCATTTGAAAAGCATAATTCAATGGGAGGTCTTCCAGTAGAATCTTGCCAGGGGCCATCATCACGGCTGGCATGACATTCACCTTGGTAACAGACTTCTCCCATGTCCCAATAATTTACACATTTAATAAAATGTGTATTGAGCTTCGATTATTATTACATGCCAGCCACTCTGCCATATTTCGTGAGGTATTGTGTCCTTATAATCTTGAATCCCCCTCTCTCTCTCTCTCTCTCTCTCACACACACACACACACACACACACACACACACACACACACACCGTCCCTGTCCTTATGGAGCTTGTGTTGAAGAGAGAAGATAGAAAATTAAGCAAATAAGTAACTAAGGTAATTATCAGTTTTGAAAAGTGCTAGGTGATTCTCTGGTGGTCCAGTGGTTAGGACTCCACACTTTCACTTCTGAGGGTGCCGGTTCGATCCCTGGTTAAGGAACCAGGCCACACGGTGCAGCCAAAAACAAAAACAAAAAAGAGAAGTGCTAGGAAAGAAACTTATAGGTGGTGTAATAGAGAAAAGCTGGAGGACGGGGGGCTGGATGGACCTCCAGGGAAGGTCTCCATGAGGGTTTAGTGAGTATATTCAACCTATCCAATGTATATATTTCTATTTTATTATTATTTGGCTGCATGATAGCTTTCAAGTAAATTCAGAACTTTTATGAAAGTAGCAGGATTTAAATAATACGTAGCAGCAGTTGCTAGCTGCCAAACTAATGATATAGATATAAATGCATATGAAGTTTGGAACTACAAAAAAAAAAAACGTAATTTGTAAACCTGTTTCTACTTCAGTGTAGATCATCTCAATTATATGACCAGCAGGTGCCCATATTAAAATCTTGCAAATCCTGTATCTAGAGTGTTTACTCCTAGTAACATCTAGGTTTTTGCACTGATCTACATAAAGAGAAAAGAAGTGAAGTCAAGTCTGAAATGGAGCGCAGGGGATTTGTGCAAGCTTATTCCAAATACCAATAAATGTGCCTTGAACAATGCTAAGATTTCAGATGAAAAGCATATATTGTATGTGCTTTAGGGTCATTAGGCAGAGTAAACGCTCGACTGTTTACTACAGTGCTGGCTGTTGCTGTAGTACAGTGATTTACCAGCTTTCTTCACGTTCAGTTAGAAGTTTCTAGAGCACAGAAGTTATCAAATCTCCCACAGAGGCTGAAAAGGAGAGCAAAGAAACAGAGTCAAACTCCTACCATGTTTGGCTAAGTCATTAATTTTAACTGCATTGCAATCTGAGGTCTGTTACAAAAGGACCAGAGAATAAGAGAAGTGCTAAAATAGTAAGAACTAGTGAAAAAGTAGCATTCCTGTGACATGCAGGGGGCTAACTGGAATGAATATCATTTACGAAGCCTAGGCTGCTTCTGGGGAAAAAACTATAGAAATATTTTTGACAGTATATTATATATGATAAACAGCATTGGATAATAAAATAACTAGCCTTCTAGGGATTTGACAACATGCATACTTCATTTATGTTGCAAAGTTGAAAAAAAATTCCAGTGATCAAATTAGGACTCAAAGATTTTTATTAATCATTAAGAAAATATAATTATTTACCTAGGAGACTCTCTTCATTCAAAAGAAATGGCAAAAACTTTCTGACTTGCTTTATGGAAAGTCTGTGAAAGTAGAGGGTAGAAAGCATGTCTTCAATAAATTTCATATTCATTTCCGTTTTGCCCTTCAGGCCTCTGACTACTGGGTAACGGTTATTATCTCCTTTTTACCCAGGCATTCAAAGATCCTACTGACATCTGGAAGATAGCTTATTTACAAACATCATTGTTAAAATGTCAATCCACTAAAAGGCATAGCCTTACAAACGGTAAAAAAAAAAAAAAAAAGGAATAATCTTACAATTATTGACATAAAGGAATGGATAAAATAATAATGTATAATACCTATCTAACTGATAGAAAAAAATAAAGACAAAGGTATGTTATCCACTGGGTAGGCAGCTGAGCACATTTCCTAATGTGTTACCATAAGGCAATATGAGTTCTAGGTTAAATTACAAAATAAGTAAACTCTGAGTGTTTCTCTGTATTAGACATTTATTGCAGCATACCAAGTGACCATAAACTCATTGGCTAAAAGCAACACACATTCCTGTATCATAGTTTCTGTGGATTAGGAACATGGGCATGAGGCAGCTGGGTCCTCTGCCCCAGGGGGCCAAGGAGGCCACCACCAAGGTGTCGAGCAGGGTTAAGTTCTCATCTGAATCCTGGACTGGGGATGGGCCTGCAGCCTTGCTTACTTTCAGGGCTGTTGGTAGGATCTGGTAGGACTGTGAGACTGAGGGCCTGAATTCCTGATGGCTCCTAGCTGGAGACCACCTTCAGTTCCTTGCTAACTGAAAGTCTTCAACATGGCAAATTGCCTCTTCAAACCAGTAAGAGAGAGAGAGAGCCTGGTAGCAAGGCGGAGGTCGCTGTCTTGTGTAACTTAACCACAGACACGGTACCCCTCCATCTCTGACATAACTCTGTTGCTTAGTAGCAAGTCGTAGGTCCCACAACACCCAAGAGAGGATATTACACAGGTATAATGCCAGTGGGTGAGGGGCATCAGTGGGGGCCATCTTAGAAGATGTTTTCTCCAAGTTCCTTTCTTGCATTTATCGCTTCTCTGCTTCCTGATTTCTGCACATGCTGAATCCTTATAGAGAAAAAAACCAAAAAACTAAAAACTAGCCACATAATTCCTACTAAGAAATGAGTAATTCTATTTCCTCTGGTTTTAAAATGTATAATACCTCTTCTACAGAGAATATGAGGTATTATACATTTTACTGATAATATATGCAGTGGAAAAAACCACAGAAAATATAAAGTAGAAGGGATTGTCAAGATGACACGGAAGAAAAATGGAATGCATTTTTACTTGCTACATAAGGCTTCATACAGGTGTTACTGGCGCCCTGAGAATTTGGCTTTGATCATCCTCCAGGAAGTTTTAAAGCAGTAAGAAAAAAATGACTGTTTACATAGCTCTCCATGTCTTTGAATAAAATGTGTACCATTCTTCAAGGGAAACAAAATCCCTCCTAGTATTTATCCTAAAATAATGTGTTTTTGTTTGGTTTGCTTTTTAATGGGACTTTATGTGAAGGAAACCTAGATAAGTCATCAAAAATTTTTCAACAAATGAATATATCAGTTCTGATCGGCTCTTTTTGGTATTTTTTTCCTAACGAAATCCAGAGCCTATTTTAAACACATAACTTACAGGAGAGTAATTCTGTAGAGGCCAATATAACAAGGTCCAGTTAAGTTTTTCATGGCTCAACTTGAGCCTGAAAATAATTGAGCCTATGTAGGTTTCAAGTCTTCTAAATAACTCTACTGTTCTTAGCTGGGTTTTGATAATGTTCCATCAATGGACAGTTGGATGTTTTACTCTGTAAACTAGGCCAAGTGTGCAGGTCTCCAGTGTGACAGTTAAGGGTGAATTCACTTGTTTTGAGGATCACATGAAGGGCATAAGGTTGACACTCTTTGAAGAAAATAAAAGAAATAACAGCATACTTTAATTTGTTTTCCTGGAAAAGGCAATGGATAAGCTAAATAAATTAATCTGCAATGGTAAAATTTGCAGTGTGGTAACATGTGACTGCTGCCTAAAAGTAAGTCATAGGTCTGTTATCTTATGTGTGGCTGTATATGGAAGACATGAGACCTCAGGGGCCTTCTAGGTCATAAAGTCTTCTCATGAGGGCTTGTCTGCTCACAAAGACTCCTTTGCTTGAGGATAATTTGATGGTATCAACTACTTTCTAATCTATTATACTTGTCACTCTAGGGGAAACAGAGGGAACAGAAAAAGAAATAGTGTCTTTTTTAGTGTCAGAATTTGCTTCTTAGACACTAAATTACTGATAGTTACAGAATGGGAGCAGGACTTATAGCAGCTGACTTTTAACTTCAATATAATACATTTCAACAGAAACTCAATATAATCGATAAGTATTTTGTCTTTGATTAAGATTCTTTTGGTTAATATTTACTCAAGGTAGAAAGGTCAAAATTTTGTAGTCTTCTGAAAGAGTTGTAAGTAGAGTGGCATGGTGTGTACTTTTTATTATTAGTTAAGGAGAAAATTAATAACAGGATTTTCAAGGAAGCTGAAGTGTGCAGATGTCATTTTTATGTTGATTCTAAATTTATGTAGAAAATGGATGGACTGGATTAGTCTGTTGTTTTGATTAAATTCGATATTTCTTTATGTTTTTAAACACTGTCAGCACCATGACTTTTACCAACAAACATTTGCTGAGTATCTCCTTTGTGAAGATAACTACTATAGGTCCCAGAACCCATTTTTACTTAAATAAAAAGAATCCAGTTGGAGAATCAGGCTATGAATAATAAACACTACATATTTATATTAAATGTACATACATAATATATATTAATAAATCATAAATGTCAAAGAGATGATGTGATAAGTGACCTTGAACGTGATGATGAGAGCGGAAGTAAAGTCAATGTGGACTGAAGAGGCCAGGGTCTCAGTTAGTTCCCTGAAAAGCTATCTAGACACAATCTATGTCATAAATAGGCCATTAAAATTACATGGAAAATAGGAATAGAAGTAGGAAGAAAGAGAATCCATCTGTCCTATTCCCTGACTGTTCTCTATAGCCTAAAGTTATGGATTATTATTGGAGTGAGTGTTCTACAAATAGCATTGTAATATGTTGGTTTAAAAACTGTCTCTCCATTATGAAGAGCCATTTTTAATTCCCAAAGAGTGTCTTTTTGTACAGGGAAACACGTTACTGCTCCGGAAACAACACACATTCTCTTTTGCTATGAATCAAGACTGCACAAATAGAAATCAATAATACAACAGGGCTGAATAAGGGGGCAGCTTGGTTATATTTTTGCTACGCTGTTTGGATTTGGGAATAAAGATATATGATTAAAGAAGTCTGTGGTGCAGCAGCTTTTATTGGCAGAATGTGAATTGATTTCGTGCATACTGTGCAGTCAAATGATACGGGAATGAATGATTCTTGATTTTGAGAAGCTTTCATATGGCCTGGGAACCCAAATACAAACAGAGGAAACAGTACAAGCATACATAAGGGATAGTCTAGTGGGAATATTTCTAGCTGGTTATGAAGAATATCACCAGGGCACAGATGATCTTCTAAAAGTGAGGACCAAGAAGACTTTCAAGAAAGCATCCAAATTGGACCCTTTTGCCACCAAATCATTTGAAAATACATCAACTGCTTACTATGCTCATTACGTGGGCAAAAAAACCTCCTATTATCTTATTCTAATTCAATAACATTAATTTAACATTTGCATAGTACTTTATCATAAGTAACTAACGTTTTATTTTACTTGATTCTTTTAAGAATCGTTTGAAGTAGGTATGTAGTTTTTGATCATCATCAGCTTAAAAGTGATAAAAATAAGTAATAAAAGCAAAAGTTGCATAAGTTATTTTCAAATGCCTTTCTTCTGTAGGAAAATTATGTTTGGCTTTATCTTTTTTATTACTGGAAGGAAACCTGCTTACATTGTTAGTTCAAGGTGGTTGCTCTGGTGAGAAATGATTGTTTGCTTGGTTGTTCCGAGGTACACTTTTCTTTCTCGCCCAACCCATGACTCCTCAGAGCACATCAGGGGGATTTACCTGACTAGAAGGTGTTGATGAGTGAGACTTCATAACCTCATTAGCTTCTGGTAAAGCTTGGGAGATAAGTAGTCACCGTCAGCCCCCATCAGAATAAGAGAGAAGTTACAGCTATTTACCTAATGCTATTCTGGACCCAGCGGGAGAATAAAAATAAATGTTCTCATTTTAAATTGCCTGAGGAAAAAGCCCAAAGCATTACCAACCTGGTGTTACATTTTCATGAGGTCACAACTATTAGAACCTCAGGTCCCTGCAAAGCAGGGTTCAGTAGTTTATATTGGTTTCTCATAGAAATAATGTCAAATTATAAAACTTCAAGATTGCCTCAGTATATTTTAATACACTGAGTAATGCTATTGATATCATAAAGAGATGAAGAGCATTGATTTAGGTGAAAATAGCAAAATAATTTAATGTGTGAAACCTGATTAAACAATTAAAAGGAAAATATATTTTATTCAACTTCATATGCCTGTTGAGTTTTGTAGATAAAGGGAGAATTGATATATATTTGTGATTATGGTAAAAGATATCTATGATAATGGTTGGGAAATAAACAGAAGGCTAAGGTGTGTGAGGGTTCACACTGGAATATTTTGAATGCTCACTAAATAATTCAATAGATTTATGAGATTACGGATAGCGTGTATGACTATAAAGGGAAATAAATATTTCATCTGGGGTGAAGTAAAATATACACAGGTAGTAAGTTTTCTCATCTTTCTAACAAATCTTACCCTTCTGGATCCCAATTGTTTTATTAGTGCAAGTGAAACCATATACTTGACTTAAGGAATTTGAGTACCTTTTCTATTGTATGTTTCCTGTTTTATGGGAGGTTTTTTTTTTCCTACATCTCAAATTTATGTTTTGTTTTTGAGTTGGTAAAACTCTTCCACTTTGCCAATTAATCTTTGAGATTGTCATAGATAAAGTTTTCAGTCATTCCAGAAAATATTTAATTTGCTCATTCATGGCTAGAACCTATTTTGTTGTCTAAATACTTGCCCCAGTACAGATCCTGTATTGCTAGACTGCCTTTCTTGGGTCCATGTATCTTCTCTTTCCTATCAGGCTTCCTTTGAATATATTTAGGAAGTGGAGTTTAATGTCTTAAATTCAGATGGTAGGTTCTGATGCTCAGCTCATGGTTATGATGGGGAAGCAGCCACTCCGGCTCTTCCATAGCAGAAGGAGAAGAGGAAAGTCCCTACACATATCTAGTTCCACTTCAGTCCTACCGAGGTGTCGTGACATATGAATGATATTTGTTGCTGCAAACGGACATTATATGGTAGTCATTACTGAGGTCTAATTAAAAACAGATCAAAAGGATTCATACAGATTTAGGGCTGAATGGTTGGAAATTCCATATCATATCGAAGAAAGAATGTTTTCCTCAGAACTTTAAAAATGCTTTGCAAATCAATGGTAAAGTTATGGTGCACATCAGAAAGAGAGAGAAACTGGTGAATGTTTTTTGACAATTATCCCAGGGGTGATAGACTTTGTCCTCTGACTTCAATTTAAAAATAGTTGATTCGTTTTTTAAGGAACCCCACTTCTGGACATATCTGGAGGAAACCAGAATTTTTTTAAAAAAATGCACCCCCAAGGTTCATTGTAGCACTATTTACAATAGCCAAGACATGGAAGCAACCTGTGTTCATTGACAGGTGAATGGATAAAGAAGATGTGGTATATATATATATATATTATATACACACAATGGAATGTTATGCAGCCATAAAAAAGAATAAAATAATATCATTTGCAGCAACATGGATGGACCTAGAGATTGTCATACTAAGTGAAGTAAACCAGACATAGAAAGACAAATATCATATGATATGACTTATATGTAGAATCTAAAAAAAAAAAAAGATACAAATGAACTTACATACAAACCAGAAATAGATCCACAGACATAGAAAACCAACGTACAGTTATTATAGGGGATGAGCGGGGAGGGATAAATCAGGAGACTGGGATTTGCATATACACACTACCATATATAAAATAGATAACCAGCAAGGGCCTATTGTATAGCACAGGAAACTCTACTCAATTTCTTGTAATAACCTATAAGGGAAAAGAATCTGAAAAAGAATATGTGTGTGTGTGTGTGTGTGTGTGTGTGTGTGTGTATAACTGAGTCACTTTTCTGTACACCTGAAACTAACACAACATTGTAAATCAACTATACTTCAGTTTAAAAATAAACCCCAAAGTTGATTAGTTGCTTAGCTGAAATTGTCTGCTCCTTAAGCCGTAACTTTGATTCTGCATCTGTGAGAGACCCCCCAAGGTTCTAGCCTTCGGGGGCCTCACACTTGAAAATTGTCTTTCTATGCTCACCACCGTGCTGATCTCCAGAAGGACAGTGGGAGGATCCGGGAGGTAGAATAATGGAATGTGGTTTCAGAACTTGTTGTAGACAGCCAAATCTGTGCCCAAAGCGAAGGCCAAGGTTTCCACAGATGAAAGGTAATTCAGCCTCAGCTCTCATCCCACTTCCCCTCAGGAAAAATATGCCAATTGAGCTGTTCTGGTTTAAAACAGGATGTCAGGCTAATTTTATCTTTTATTTCTTGTGCTACTTCTTTGTCCAGCTCAGCAATCTGATGTCCCTATTTATGTGTAAGACTGCAGTTCAGAGTGAGGAAATGACAGGCTTATCAAAAAGACAAAATATTCACTTGGAAATACAGGAAAAGTCATTCTAATCTAGTCCTTCAATCTTTCTTGTTTCCTTCCACAGAAATAAAATTTTTATCAAGGCATATGGCCTTCAAGAATAGAGAGTACATTTTTCATCCTCTCATGTTTCTTAGGCGCAGCCTGATGACCGGGTTCTAGCCAGTGGGGTGTAAAAGGATGTGGTCCATGGCAGCTTCTCGGGGCATCCTCTCGGAAACACTGGAGGAGACTTTTTGCCCTGTGTCTCCCTTTTTCCATCCTGTGGTTTGAAATGAGGAGTTTAGGGCTGGCTGCCCCAGAATGTGCCACTTTGGCATGGGGATATTTCAAGCTGAAGAGAACTGGAGCCCAGAGGTCTCAGGAAGGGATTTTTACCGCCTTCTTAGCTGCCTAAAAGAATTTAAACAGGGGGCCTGTACCAGGAAGAGAGCTATTACTAGAGATAACTCCTTATATCAGGAAGGCCTACCTGCCTGGCATAGCAAACATCTGTTTGCCAAACATTTGCTCTTCTCATCTTCCTGTGAATTGTCTCCCTCACCTTTGAGGCCCCCTTTTCCTTAGCTCAGGATGTTGTATAAACCTCAGCTGCCTGAGTGGCTGGCATGGAGGACTCCCGTTTGTACATACTTAAATTTGTTCTTTTCTCCTGTTCATATGCCTTAAGTCAATTTACTTGTTAGGCCAGAAAATAACCTAGAAGGGAAGGAGGGAAAATTCTACCTTCTCAACGTGGACACGGACATGGGGGTTGGGGCTCCGTTTGGACTGTGCTCCCGAGGGCCACACCTAGAAATGGGAAGGGAAAGTCAGGTGTGTGTCTGAGGTCTTTGTAGAGCTGTTTTGCTGGCTTTGTAGGACTGCTCTGCCCACCCTGAAATTGGAAATCCAGACTTAAACAAGAGGGGGAGTTAAACTTATGACCTGCTAAGGTTATTGTATTTTGAATCTTCTGTTATTCACAGCTGAAACTAATCTTAAGATTAGTTTCTAAACTAATTAGATTAGTTTAGTTAAGATTAGTTTAACCTTAGTTAAGATTAGTTTAATCTTTAAGATTAATTAGTTTAGATTAGTTAATCTAAACTATATCTAAACTTAAAGATTAATCTTTAAGATTAGTTTAACCTTTAAACTAATTAAGATTACTTTCTAAACGAATTAGATTAACTTTAGTTTCTAAAACTTTAGAATGATTTTGCCTTAAAGTTATTATTTTGTTTTAAAAACTGTGTTTAAAAGTTTTGTTTAAAGTAATTAATAGTTTAAAACAGTTTGGTTTTTTATTTGTGTGGTCCAATTGGTCAGGCATAATTAACTTAAGCCATAAATACTCATAGGCTTTTTAAAATTACAGTTTGAAAGCCTACTATAAAGACATTACAGAGCTTTAAGAAATGTTCTGGCAGTACATGTATTTTCAAAGGCAGAGATTTATTAAAATGTGACATAAATCTAGCTTCTATGTAGTAGTTTAATGCAATTATACATGCTGACAACGGTCCCTACAAAATTGCTATCAATAAGAATTTTTAAAATGCTGTTTAATTCAATTAAACATTTTTACTTACAGTAGGGGTTTTTATTTGGAATCCTAAACTTCTCTAATATGGATAACAGCATTCACACTAGCAGTGTCCAAATAAAAGTTTTAAATAGTTTGCATGAACTACAAACTAGCAAGAATTGCATTCTAGTATGTTGGTTTCACTAATTTAATTTTAGTCAATAAGTACTCTGTTCAGCAAACAAAAAAGGCTGTATGGACTGAATATTTCTGTCCCCCTAAAATTCATGTGTTGAAGCTCATCATACCGAAATATGGTGGTATTTGGAAGTGGGGACTTCGGAAAGAATTAATTCAGAGTTAGATCAGGTCATGAGGGTGGGGTCTTCATGGTGGGATTAATGGCCTTATATAAAGGGGAAGACAGGGATGTCTCTCTTTTCCTACACGTACACCCTGAGGAAAGGCCATGTGGTGACACAGAGAGAAGGTGGCCATCTGCAAGCCAGGAAGAGGGTCCTCACCAGAAACCGACCATGCTGATACCCTGATCTCAGAATTCCAGCCTCTAAAACTCTGAGAAATGAATGTCTGTTGCTTAATCCACCCACTTTATATCATTTTGTGATGGTAGCCTAAGCAGACCAAGACAGTGGACATTTGATAGTAACCCACGTCACCATTACAGGTTAGTGGGAATTCTGAGTCATCTTAGTGGGACAGTTGCCTTTGCTCCGACAGTTCTCTTTGGCAGATGGTAGTCTACATTACTTGCTGAATTTTTCTCTTTCTGTAGCCAGGGTTTTGCAGGCAATCATTGGTTTGTATACAGTACCATTACTGCCAAGTACTCCTGTTTCAGAAGACTTTCTCAGGTATTGACCTTTCTGTGATATCTGGGTTACTGTGTGCTGTAACTCATTTCTCTAAACATTCTTCTAAGTTCTTTCCCTGTAACTTTAGGCATTAAGGATGACTGGGCTTCCTCGGTCAGCCCCCTCCAGCCCTTCCACGGGATGTCTCTGCTTTGTCTTCTTCTTCTCTAGGCTTCTTCCTACCTTTTCAGAATCCTCTGGAAACCTGAGGATTTTAAGGGTACTCCACCGAATATTCAGTTGTTTCTAAAAGTAAGTTTCTACATTTCTCTAATAATTAGTGATGCTGAGCATCTTTTCATGTGTTTGTTAGCCATCTGTATGTCTTCTTTGGAGAAATGTCTATTTAGGTTTTCCGCCCATTTTCTGATTGGGTTGTTTGTTTTATTGATATTGAGCTGCATGAGCTGTTTATATATTTTGGATATTAATCCTTTGTTCATTGCTTTGTTTGCAAATATTTTCTCCCATTCTGTGGGCTGTCTTTTCATCTTGTTTATGGTTTCCTTTGCTGTGCAAAAGCTTTTAAGTTCAATTAGGTCCCATTTTCTTGTTTTTGTTTTTATTTTCATTACTCTAGGAGGTGGGGCATAAAAGATCTTGCTGTGATTTATGTCAAAGAGTGTTTTTCCTATGTTTTCCTCTAAGAGTTTTATAATGACCAGTCTTACATTTAGGCCTTTAATCCATTTTAAGTTTATTTTTGTGTATGGTGTTAGATAGTGTTCTAACAAACACTGGTCAGAATGACCATTCTCAAAAGAATCTACAAACAATAAATGCTGGAGAGGGTGTGGAGAAAAGGGAACCCTTTTGCACTGTTGGTGGGAACATAAATTGATACAGCCACTGTGGAGAACAGTATGGAGGTTCCTCAAAAAACTACAAATAGAACTACCATATGACCCAGCAATCCCACTACTGGGCATATACCCTGAGAAAACCATCATTCAAAATGACACGTGTACCCCCATGTTCATTGCAGCACTATTTACAATAGCCAGGACATGGAGGCAACCTAAATGTCCATTGCCAGATGAATGGATAAAGAAGATGTGGTCTATATATATATAATGGAATATTACTCAGCCATAAAAAGAAGTGAAATTGGGTCATTTGTAGAGATGTGGATGGACCTAGAGTCTGTCATACAGAGTGAAGTAAGTCAGAAAGAGAAAAACAAATATCGTATATTAACACATATATGTGGAATCTAGAGAAATGGTACAGGTCAACATATTTGCAGGTCAGGAATAAAAACACAGACATAGATAACAGATGTATGGACACGGGAGTGGGGGATGAATTGGTAGATTAGGTTTGATATAAATACACTACCATGTGTAAAATAGATAGCTAGTGGGAAACTACTGAATAGCACAGGGAGCTCAGCTCAGTGCTCTGTGACAACCTAGATGGGTTGGATGGGGGGCAGGAGGTCCAATAGGGAGAGGATATATGTATGTGTATAGCTGATTCACTTCATTGTACAGTAGAAACTAACACAACATTGTAAAGCAATTATACCCCAATAAAAAAAAAAGATACTTAAATAGTGAGAGAAAAAAGAGTTTCTGCAAATGAGTTTAGTATTATTTCTTAAAGTTCTGGTTATCTGATGCCACATGGACATACTTCATGATAATAATTTTAAAATACAGCTTCTGTAACATGGAAGAGATTTTGAATTTTTTTGTGATTAGCTAATCTCATAATTTGTTATGAAAAATAAATTGAAGGAAACAGAAAAATGGAGGGCTCTTCCTTTGAAGATGGTTTTCTGTGCTTGAAAACAAAACCAAGTCCATATTTCTATTCAGGGTACAGATAGCTGGTCTGTTTTTGCTTTTAGTCATGAACACGTCATGAGTTAGACGATAGCTTTGCACTGGCAAACGTGACACAGCCAGGCCTGCAAGTCTGTCTTGCTCAGTAAGAGAAAAGCTGAAGAAAAAATAATGAGCTATCTTCCCTTCCCCACACATCACACACGTTCCACCGTACCTCCTCTGCTGGCCTCTAAGGAGGCTCCAAGCTTCCAGCCTAGGGAGTAACATCTTTGGGGAGGAAGGGCCAGGGAGGGAGAATGTGGCTTTACTCTGGACAGGAGCTTTGTGCTATTAAATATCTGAGCTCTAATGTCAGATTTACGCTGCTCTTGTTGGCATGTAACTCACAACTTGTTGGGATGAAGCTGGGAGGTTGGATCCTCTGGTAGTTTCCGAACCAGACTGTTGAGGACCAGGGTAGGATCGTGGTTGTCCTGAAGGAACTGAAACACTGTCTTCTTTAGTGGCATCTATCTCAAGAGAAAGGATGCCTCAACATTTGAAAACTTTGTACCCTGGCTGACTCCTTACTTTTAGTTTTTCTTTTTGTCCATATATCCAGTGAATAGGTCACTTCATTTTTCAGACCCATGCATTAAGTAGAGTTCAATTCTACTAAATCATGCACATGACTAAAGTGAGATCAGGACTGAATGTACATCATAATCCACATGAAAATCTGATAAATTATATCAAAGCCCTTTTGCGGTTATTTCTATATAAACAAAGTAGGGAACATTTTATATAATAAACTATCCTAGATAATATTTCTTTTGTAAGTAAAGAAAATTTGGAAGAAAACAAAAATGGGGGGTGGTGGAGACAGCTTAGATGATTTTTTTCTCTCTCTCCACCATTTTCTTGTTGATTGTGTCACCCCCGTCCAATTTGAATCTTTGCAAATGTGACCACAGTTTTCACAGCCCATGATAACATTTTTGGTAATACATAGTTGAGAATATTTTTCTAGTTCTTAAAGATACAATTAGCAATCCCTTTTAATAGTCTAATTTTGTTAATATATGATATAGAATCCTTTCATTTTCTAAGCAAATGTTACGAATTAAACTGCTCTGATGTCTTTAAATATAATTTGCTATAAATTAAACAAACTAGAGTCATAGAAAAGCAAAAGGGAGTGTTTCCAGTGATTATATTTATACTTTAGAAAAATCAAACAACTTGCCAATCCATATATAAGATTATATTTATTTTACATTTTCCTTACTCAAATCCATGTGTAAATAACTTTAAAGGAATATTGACCTTGTAATGGTTGATTGCTGTTTACTTAAACGGCCAATTTGATTAAGTAAATAGTTTATTCAATGTGCTGTGACATCACCCATGACACAAGATTCTAAATACCTTTCTCCATAGTTAATTTGGTTGGATCCACTGACAATAATGTTAATTGAACGTTTGGCAGATATCCAGAAAAATAACTGTAGTTAACTAGACTGAAAAGAAAAATGCATATGAAATGTTACAAAACATGATTCTTTTATTCATATTGAAACATTTTTCTAAATGTAGGAACAAATATATTCCTAACTATAAATTAGATATTACACCATAAAATAACATCATCGAATCATATTTTTAAAAAACCTCTGATGTACCATAGCCTTTATCTAACTCAGGGATCAGCAATGTTTGTTTGTTTTTCTTAAGAACCGGATAGTAAAGATTTTAGACAGTAGAGGCAATTCAGACTCTGTCAGGACTACACGACTCTCTCCTTGTAACTCAAAAGCAGCCATAGACAATATGTACATGAATTCCTGCACTGAAACTAGAATTTTGTGTATTTTTCACATGCCACAAAATAATATTTTGATTTTTTTAACCATTTAAAAAGGCAAAATCCATTTTTAGCTTATGAGCCATAAAAGAGATGTTAGGCAGACTTGACCTATGAGCCATAGTTTGCTGACTTCTGATGTAAATTATATGCTAGTTTTTATCAGTTTTTCTTACAATGATATACTCTCTGGAAATGTATCATTTTTCTTTAATTTTTTTCCAAAGCCACATGATTGATTTCATATCATATTCAAAAGCAGGTTTACATTGTATACTACAAGACCCATGTAATATGCAAGTTTTATAAAGTATATTACTGGATTTCTCAACATGAAAAGATCATTCATATTTCCTATGGCATTCTTTTGTCATAGCATTGTTTTCAAGATTAGGTGAAGCCCTGACTGATTTGGCACCTACTCTAATGTATGCAAAGTGTATATCTGAAGAGACCATTGAGACAGTGTGTTCACACGTTAAAAGGTCCATATTACACAGCAATTTAAGGAAAAGGAAGTTGGTTGACACTGGTGAAGAAACCGAAATAAATTATAATTAAAATATTTGAAAATTCGTTTTCTACGTTTTACAACTTTTTTTTTTTTTTTGGTACACGGGCCTCTCACTGTTGTGGCCTCTCCCGTTGCGGAGCACAGGGTCCGGACGCGCAGGCTCAGCGGCCATGGCTCACGGGCCCAGCCGCTTCGCGGCACGTGGGATCTTCCCGGACCGGGGCACGAACCCGCGTCCCCTGCATCGGCAGGCGGACTCTCAACCACTGCGCCACCAGGGAAGCCCACATTTTACAACTTTTATTATAAGAAGTGATACCAAGAGTTTCTGATGACAAAATTTAGTTCTCAATGTATGGCTAAAATCAAGGAGGAAATAAGTCTATCTATTGGAAATGAAAATTGAAACTTTCAAGAGCCCACTGCTCAAAACAGTTTACCAGTAGTGTTGGGAAATTTAATATCCCAAATAGAAGTTTCCGTGGGAAAATATTTGTGCTTTCCTGGCTTCTTTGTTTCTTTTTGCATCCATGCAGTTCAGTGTGGGAGGGGAGCCCTGTAAGCAAGGTGAATATGATTCAGATGGAATCCAATCTTGGAAAGGCTACAAACCTGGGGCCTCCAGTGGTTTCTACAGATTCTCACCTGGTGAGAAATCTATTCAGGAATTTGTTCCTGCCCAAGGTCATAAACTACAAACAATCTGCTCTACACATTACTTTAGCTTATTTTAGTAAAGTTCTAGAAATTAGGGTCTAATAAGTCTTAGGGCTAAATGACTCCAACAGATAAAGTAATCTCTGTGGATGGCCGGTTGTAGGAAGCAATGTAACTTTTAATTTAGGGAACCAATCGTTAATCCAGATTATCGCAGGTCATTAAAAATCATATACACGCAATCACATGCATGAGAGCCCATGTTTGTAGAACAAATGAGTCGACCACACAAGCTTCAGCTTGGTCACCTGCTGTGGACTGAACTGTGTCCCCTCCAACTTTGTGTGCTGAAGCCCTAACTCCTAACGTGGTGGCTTCTGGCGATGAAGATGCAGCCTTTGCAAGGTAACTAGGTTTGATGATGCCTTGCGGTTGAGGTCCTCGTGATGGGATTAGCGCCCTTATAAAGAGGGACACTAGAGGGGTCTCTGTCCCTCTCTCCACACTGTCAGGACACGGCAAGAAGGTGGTCATCTGCAAGCCAGGAAGAGTGTCTTCACCAGAGACCAACCTCATTGACACCCTGATCCTGGACTTTCTAGCCTCCAGAACTGTGAGCAATAAATGTCTGTTGTCTAAGCCACCCAGTCTATGGGTAGCCTGAGCTAAGACATCATCTCGTTCAGAGTGCACAGGTAAGAAACAGATTTAGTTATAAATTTCAACATACCTCAAAAAAAGGAATTGCAGAGCTCAGAGTTCTTGTTTATTCCCATTCTTATGCCTGTCTGTAGTTTTGGCCAATGGGAGTGACTTTCTCAAAACAAGTCCTTCTGCCCAGTACGAGGTGTTCACCTACATACAGGGTATATATGAGGCACCTAAAAATATGATACATTAGAAGCTTATTTCACTGAAGTTTTGTGTACGTTACAAATAAAATGATTTGTTTTCATTTTGTTGTCAAGAGATATTGGTACCTGCTTTAATTTGCTACTTACTTTCAATATGATGTACAATGTAAGAAACAGTGAAATGAATACAGTCACCCCTTAGTACCTGGGGGGTGGGCGGTTGGTTCCAGGACCCGCTTTGGATACCAAAAATCTGTGGATGCTCAAACGCCATAGTCAGCCCTACATATCTGTGTTTCTGTATCCTTGGAGTCAACCAACTGCAGATCCCATAGTAATGTATGCATTTATTGGAAAAAATCCATGTGTAAGTGGATCCAAACAGTTCAAACCCATGTTGTTCAAAGATCTACTGTAATTTGTGCTATTCTGTTTATAACACTAAAAATTAAATGTATTCCTGTAAGTTATAGCAAATGGTTATGCTTTTTGAAGGGAACTTACACAAAAATTTAAAATGACTTGTTTTGTCGTAAGTGAAAACTGTCAATTGAGCTAAGTACCTGGCTTTACAAGAAAAGATATTATTTCCAATTCTATTGAAATGACATTTGAAATGCAAGAAGTCAGTTTAGCTTAGCCGAAATGTATTGGGTAACTACTATTTGCTGTGCACTGGATAAATATTATTACTGTCTGTTTTACTCTGTTGTTATTGTCTACATGAATTTCATACAGAACTTAACTTTTTGGAAATATTGATTTGTTATGTATATGGTTTTGGTTTGTTCTTTAGAAGTAGGTTTGGAAGGAAACAGAAGTGATCGAAACTTGACTTGCTTTTCCCAAAGTGAATATATGATGAAGTTACATTATTTGTATGGATTGTTTTAGATAATCTAAGCTAACTGGTGATACGGTGTCTCAAAAAATACTACTAACATTTAATGGCATGGGAAAATAATCTTACATTGTTAAATAAAAAATGGTGCAAAAGCACATGCACTTATTTTTATATTCAGATATTCTAGACTGAATGTATATAACTTTTATACAGCAATGCCACCAATATGTATTTTTAAAAATGGATCATCTGGGCAATCCTCAAGTCATGCACAAAATACATGGTGGCTGGAGTACATTTTCCCATGGAAATAATATTATTCATGGTTCTGCTTTCCAGGACTTCCATAAAAGCCCAGAAAGCCTATAATTTATATATGTTTTATGCTGTAGACCGGCATTGTCCAAAATGACTTCTTGCAACGATGGAATTGTTCTTGTTTCTATGCTGTCCAATGAAATGGGGATAGTGCAACTGAATAATTGAATTTTTAATTTTAATTAACTTTAAGTTTACATAGAAAAACAATAGTAGTATAAATTATTTTTCCATTAAACAAAACGTTATTGTTTTGGAGGGACGACACCCCACTGTTACCTTTGCCTTGCGTGGGATATTATTTTGTTGGAGCGTGCATGTGTTAGGTGAGTGCATTGTTTCCATTATTACACATAAATATATCTCCCATCTAGTTGTAGCTGATGGACTGAATCTTAATGTAACATTGTTATGTGGGGTTCTTTTGATATTTTATGCAGACAGCATGAATTTTAGGAATATCTATGTAAATTAGAATCGGTATTTTAATTGAAATACTTGAAATTTTGATTCTAATTTAATTAAATTGCTTTGCTAATTAAAAATAATAAGTATGGACACAATTTTAAATTAAAAATTAAGACATACTCTTGGTGTATAACTGAGTAGAGATACAGAAGCTAGTAGTACTGCCAGACAGTATAGGAAAAAAGAGACTGAAAAAACTTATTTTGCAAACTTCACAGTGAAAACCATCAGCAATTTGTTGTGGCAGAGCAAAATTAAAAGTGTGATTGCCATAAAAAAAATTAATAGGATAAAGTGTACAACATATTTCAGCAGATGCATACTAAATTTGGTAAGTTGTTTTCTTTCAATGGTCAAAAATAATCAACAAGATCAGTCTCTTGAAATCGGAATTGCAAAACACTTAAAAATCTTTTTTAAGAGCCAAGCTTAATTTTGTTAAACTATAAAATTATTTGAATACTTGCATTAAAAAAAGAAACTAACTTTTAGATAGAGAGATGATAAAGAATATATTTCATTTATGGAAATTCTATTAGAAAATTATGAGGAAAACATTGAAAAGAATTTTAGAAAAAAATAAAGATCTTTAAGCTACCAAACAGTTGTCTTTAGAATACAAAAACTTTCTATCAATATCAAATATCAATCCTTTCAATATTTAGAAAGTTTTAAGTACTTTGCTTCACTTTTCGATGTCAGACATAAGACATTGTCTGATTAATATTTTGTGCACATTTTGTCTCAAAAGACTTCCCAAATTTTAAAGAAATGCTATCAGTTTGAAGCCCCAAATATTAAATTTTGACATATATATTTAAAAATATTATATATTTGTTAAAAAAGAATTTCCCACTAGTATGAGAAAGTTTCAATCATGGTAGATGATGCTCTAGCTATGTTGGGTAAAAAATCAAATTTTAAAGTAAAAGATTGATATTTTCCTTATTGTTTTATTCAACTGTATGATAGGTATTGAAAATATTTGCGAAAAAATTAATCACGGTGTCCTGAAGTGGATTCTATAAAATGTGTCCAGATAGAGTGGTTAGAATCATTTATTACCTACAAAATGTGGGAGAAATAGAAGACCGTGTGTATGGTGGTCTTTGTTGTTGCTAAGGCTTGTTGGTTTGGTCATGGGTGAGATTTACGAAGATGTACTGTATTATTACTCAGGATCAAGAGTTTCCTAAACAAAAGGGATGTTGCCAAATATTCAATAATCAAAGACAAAATGAGTGTGATTGCCCTTTTTTCACCAATATACACTGTATATGAAAGAGATCAGTATGAAACCCCCAAGGAAAAGAAAACCTTAGTTGTGACTCTGCTTGACAGGTTATGAAACTTCAGTTGAAATGAAAACTTTCCATGGTATAAATCAATAATAATTATATTATACATTTTTCCAGCATGAATAAAAAAGATTTTAATTGTTATTAATAGGGTTATGTAAATATGCAAACACTACAAGAGACATTTGAAGAAAAATTTATTGATATTAATAAACTTAGAGTTGCCCTTCAATTTATGCAATTCCCTTTTGTGTTCTATGTTAATAATACTGAATTGACACAAGAATTTTTTAATTTACTTGGACAGACTTGTTTCTACTTGATGTTGAATCAATTCTAGAAAAGACAAACAAGTTTTGTCAATTTGGAAGATAACATTAAATGAAATGATTTGTACTTAATTCAGCATTAGAATAACTATTAAAGCTATTAGAATTATCAAAAATATTAGAAAAACTATAGAAGTATTATATTATTTCTATATATGTTTGAAGTATGTTGAGCCTCTGAATTTATTAATACAGAACAAGTAGTTCTGATAAAAATTGAACACTCAAATTGAGATGTGCTGTCAGTATAAAATGCATATTAGACTTTGATGTCTTCGTATGAATTTGTATCATGTAAAATATCTCATTAATCAATTTTATTTTGATTAAATATTGAAATGATACTATTCCAGATATATTGGGTTAAACACAATGTATTATTAAAATTAATTTCTCCTGTTTTGTTTTCTTTTTAAAATGTGGCTATTAGGAAATGTAAATGTGGTTTGCATAGGTTTATATTGGACAGAACTACTCTAGACACTCAACCATCATGAATAAAATGTGTTATGGGAAAATGTACCTAAGATTCTAGGTTTCCATGGCAGCAAATTGTTTTCCTTTTTCTTGTTCACTTGAAAACTCTTCAAAGGCAAGAAATCTATCCATGTTGCTGCAAACGGCAAAATTTTATTCTTTTACATGGCTGTGTTAGTTATGACTAATATTCCATCTTCCAATAGCTTCCATGTCTTGGCTATTGTAAATTGTGCTGCTATGAACATTGGGGTGCATGTATCTTTTTGAATTAAAGTTTTTTGTTTTTTTCAGATATATACACAGGAGTGGAATTTCTGGGCCATATAGTAGTTTTATTTTTAGTTTTCTGAGCAACCTCCATACTGATTTCCATAGCGACTGCCCCAAATTACATTTACACCAAAGGTGTGGGAGGGTTCCCTTTTCTCCACACCCCCTCTGACATATGTCATGTGTTCTTTTTTATAATGACCATCCTGACAGGTGTGAGGTAATACCTCATTGTGGTTTTGATTTGCATGTCCCTGATGATTAGCAATGTTGAGCATCTTTTCATGTGCCTCTTGGCCATCTGCACTTCTCCTTTGGAGAAATGTCTGTTCAGTTCTTCTGCCCAGTTTTTAATTGGGTTGTTTGTTTTTTTGATATTGAGTTGTATGAGTTGTTTACATATGTTGTATATTAATCCCTTATCCATCAGATCATTTGCAAACACTTTCTCCCACTCGGTAGGTTGTCTTTTCATTTTGTTGATGGTTTGCTGTGCAAAAGCCTTTAGGTTTAATTAGGTTCAGTTTGTTTATTTTTGCTTTTATGTTCTTTAGGATCCAAAAAATGCTGCTGCAACTCATGTCAAAGACCGTTCTGCCTTTGTTTTCCTCTAAGAGTTTTGTAGTATCCAGTCTTACATTTAGGTCTTTAATCCATTTTGAGTTTATTTTTGTGTATGGTGTTAGAGAGTGTCCTAATTTCATTCTTGTACATGTAGCTGTCCAGTTTTCTCAGCACCACTTATTGCAGAGACTGTCTTCTCTCCACTGTATAGTCTTGCCTTCTCTGTCTTAGATTAACTGGCCATCAGTGCAGGGGTGTATTTCTGGGCGAAGATGAAGTTTTGCAGACGTAGTCTACATGAAGAGATCTTCCTGTGTGGTGCTGCAGCTTGGGATCTGCCCCTTCAACTGCTCTTCCATCTGTGAAATCACCTCCCAAGGACGAATGTTCTGACTAGGCTGCCCATATGTCCCCGTTTGCTCGGGAGAATTCTACTGTAGATTTTCGGTGGTCCTAAAGAACTCATATTCAGCCATGGGTGAGAGAAGCATTCCTGCCCTAGGGTTATGGAGACGGCCAAACACCTGACACCTGGCCCTGGGCACATGAGATTGACAGTGGTTCATCGGTCTCATGCACTCACAGCCCGGGGAAGAGGACGTTGCATGCAGTGCAGGGCCACACAGGGCTTGACTTGGGGACAAAGTGAATGACAGGAGACTCGAGGCGGTAAGCTCTCCAGGAGGTAGAAGGTGGGAGCCCTGGTTCTGGTGGAAGGATGTGGATGAATTGTTTGAATAATTCTGCAGCCTGCCACTCAGGCACAAGCAGAAACCGCCCCAGTTCCCCCAGGAAGTACCTTGTTTGCTAGGGGGACCTGGTGCGCAGGAGCTGAGTAGACAGAGGGACTTGGGGTGAGGGCCCTGGAGCCTTCTGTCCGACTTCATCAGATGTCAAGGTAGCAGGTCACAGGGAGCCTTCATTTTTGGCCTCTTACCACAGCCCCTCCCCCATCAGCAATATCCTGTCTCAGACTGTACATTATAAGGTGATTCTAGCTATGATGGGCATTCATAAATTTCATTGATTTCTTGGCCCAAGGTGGGACAAAATGAGATCTCCACATCTCTGAGGTTACTTCTCTAGTTTCTAAAGCAAGTGCATATGGATATGTCGGTTTTGGAATGTTTACTTTCTACAGTTGCAAAAAATAAATAATGCATTACACATCTCCTTCCACTATTCCTGGCTTTTGATGTTCATCCTGCCTCTTTCGAATATACACCAATTCCTTCCCTTTTAGACTTTAAGCAAAAAGGCACAGATGCACTATGTTGATAATAATATTCTTGCTAGACGTAAGTACCTGGAAAACCTTCATTTGTATTTCAATAGCACTTTGAGATTTAAATAATCAGTTGGGCTTTCTGTCCTTAGGCTTTAAAATGGGGCCACAGAGGATTCTCTTCTGGAAAGAGGTGAGGGAGATGAGAAGAGGATGAGTAGGGGTGTGGGTCTGCACACTTAGGCTCACCCTCTTTCTCCTTCTGTCAGCAGGGATCACCCTCCAGACAATCAGTTAGGAAAATAAGACAGCTCAAACTGCCCTGAGCTAAATGGGTCATAAATGGAGAGAAACCAGAAAACATATTATTTCGGAAGAGTCTTAGTCCTATAGGTGCAAGAAGTGAAAGGTCCTGACCATGAAAGACAATGGGAGTTCCTGCTTGGGAGTCATCAGAATACGAGAGAACATTTTTAACTGATTGTACATAAACTGGCAAGGCACCAATCTGAAAGGTCTCTTGGGTTCTGTTCCTGCCATAATTACAAGGCTTCTTCTTTAGAACTTTAATTGTTTCCACATTTGAAACAAAGTAATAGTATTGTAGTCTTAGAATATTTGGATGTGAACTTGATATTATATCTTCTTACTAGTATTTTATGTATTTCTATTTTCCATAGAATTATACATAGGTTTTAGTGTATTCAGAAAAGAAAACACCTAGCTACAGTGGTCTGCTAAATACTTTTAGTAGCATTTTAACCATGGAGAGCAACCAGCACTTCCTTCACCACTGACACACTCAGCTGACAAGTTCCCAAGCATGAATAATTCCAGTTCTCCGGGAAGGCCATGCCTGTGCATACCAGCCGCCTACATAGTGTAGACAAGCATTCTATGGGAAAACTGCCAGAGACAGCAGCTTATTACAGTTATAAAGTAGGGAGACTTAAGGTGTCTTTTCAACTTAAGAACGACTTGAATGTTTCAAGGTTACGTGATTTGGAAGACAAAGATATCTTTGAAAAAGCAAATGAAGAGAACAGTAGAAAGAAACAAGTTTGGGAATGAAAATTAAGATCGATTTCAAGCCATTTATTTAATTCATACTAAGTATCATATACCATCGTACACACCGTGCTTATTAACTCACTTAATCCTCATAAAATTCCTATAGAGTACAAACTATTGTTATCTTTATTTTATGGTTAAGGAACTGCAGTTAAGATGAAGTTGGAGAGCAGAGTTCCATAAGGATGGGCGTTTGGGTGATTAGAAAGGATGGGTGGCTCAATACATACTGAGAAGGTTAATTTTAGTTTTCACCCATAAGCATATTTAAAAATCACTTTTATTTCAGACAACGTACTGCTTAGGGTACTTTTGAAATGTATGCAACAATTACTATTATGAAATATTTCCTAATGTGTAGAACATTTTAACAGTGTTATAGAGATACTGATGCAAAGTACTAGCTCTGACCCATCTTCCAAAGTTTCTTCATGAAAATCATGAATTTTGCCAAGAGTGGTTCAAAAACATCAAACCGTTGTGAATTTAGGACAGCCAGCCAGGAGAGTCAGTAAATAACATTTTAAAATTTGTGTAGTTAGAGAATATTCTTAGACTTAAGGGAATACCCTGGTATTAAAGAGTTTGACTTTAAATATTTTAATATAGTTATTTACTTATTTTGTTTTTCACCGTCCTCACCTCATGAAAGAACTGAGATCATCATACTTTAAATTACCTCATTTTTCTTTCACTTTAAACTCAACCCATAATCTTTTCTAGAAAATGCATTAGACTGTACGATTCTTAATTAAGAAAAGATATGCCATTAATAGGGCAGGTGTGACTTTGGCTTTTTAATTTTACTCGTGTTGTTGCGAGTATATAGAAATATTTAGTGCAAAATATTATATATTATGTTGACCATGTACCCTGGTGCTTATTGTTTGATTTGCCATTTGTATTAATTATATTTAAAGAAAATTTATTGATTTGTTTATTTCACAACTTAATTTGAAGACAGTTTTACTAACAAAGCTAAAGATTTATAGCACCCACTGCAACGAAATTAGAGGAAGGAAGGAAGGAGGGAAGGAAGGAAGGAGGGAAGGAAGGAAGGAAGGAAGGAGGGAAGGAAGGAGGGAGGAAGGAAGGAGGGAAGGAAGGAAGGAAGGAAGGAGGGATGGAAGGAAGGAAGGAAGGAAGGAGGGAAGGAAGGAGGGAGCAAGGAAGGAGGGAAGGAAGGAAGGAAGGAAGGAAGGAGGGATGGAAGGAAGGAAGGAAGGAGGGAAGGAAGGAAGGAAGGAGGGAGGGAAGGAAGGAGGGAGGAAGGAAGGAGGGAAGGAAGGAAGGAAGGAGGGATGGAAGGAAGGAGGGAAGGAAGGAAAGAAGGAAGGAAGGAAGGAAAGGAGGAAGGAAGGAAGGAAGGAAGGAGGGAGGGAAGGAAGGAAGGAGGAAGGAAGGAAGGAAGGAGGGGTGGAAGGAGGGGTGGAAGGAGGGGAGGAAGGAGGAAGGGGGGAAAGAGAAGCTGCTTAGGAAGTGAGCAAAGCAGAGCAAGCAGTTAGGAAGAAAACAGGAGGCCCAGGGGCCTCAGTGCCAGTCGAGAAGGGAGTGAATTTCACTAAAATTGTGTTTGGAGACACATTTACAGTAATTCAGTCTGGTCCCAAGCAGTTTATCTTCAGGATGAGTGTAAAGGAACTGGAGGTAACATGATAAACAAATGGTCGAGTCAGGATTTCTTTTTCCCCAACATACTTAAAATCTGTGGAAACTCACTCAAACCCAGTCATGTGTCATCAAGACCAGAAATTAAAGAAGCCTTGATTTATTATCTAATCTCAAAATACACAGTACCTTCCAGACGAAAAGAAAGGCCTATTAATCAGTTTCAGAAGGCTAACTCAACATTTTTGGTAATAGGGCTTGGCATGACATTTTTGTGTTATCAGATCTGTGCAATTATCTGAACAGTTTGGAGATGCTATAGAAAATATTATTTTTTCTGAATGGTCAAATAGGAAGAAAGTGAAAACTTTTTTCTTGAATGTTTTTTATGGAAGTATTTGCTGATTTATGAAAGTGAAAATTCTTAGGATATTTTCAAAATTCTTTACCCTCTCCAAGTGTCAATCAAGTGATATTTCTGAGGATAGAATGCACAGAAGTTTCTAGAACTTGCATCTTAAACGCTGGATTCCCAACAAGCTCCCACAAGGCACTAACAGTCCCACTCTGTCTCCAATGCTTTAAACAAGTCTGTGCTTAATGGGCCACATCTGGCTTGCAACCTGTTTTTTTATAAATAAACCTTTATCCTAACACAGCCAAGCTCACTTGTTTACCGATTGTCTGTGGCTACTTTTGCACGAAAAAGGTAGACGTGAGTAACTGTAATGAGACCACATGGTCTGCAAAGCCTAAAATATTTACTACGTGTCCCTTTACAGTAAAAAGTTTGCCCAACCCTTGCTAAGTTGTTGTGGTTTTTTTTCCCCCCTAGCATAATACCACTGAGCAGTAGATACTCATTGCTGGACACAGATGAAATATTTCCCAGTAGGATCTAGACCACTCCCCCTGGTCTAGAGATGTTGTCCTGCAAACAAGGAGGAAGGAACAAAGAAAGGAAAGAAGAGAGGGAGGGAGAAGGGAGAGATGAAGGAAGACAGGACAGAAGAGCATTGTGTTGGTCCAGGTTACCCAAGAAACAGCCTCTGAGATGGAGATGCAGTTTCAGGCAGTTCACTGGGGACGGGTCTCAGTAACACCAGTGAGGGGGTGAGAGGTCCAAGGCTGGGGGCAGGTAGAAGATGAGCTGCAATGCACAGCTTCCATCCCCACCACCATGGCCACTCCATGAGATGCCCACTGGGCCGGCATTGGAGCTGTCATGTTGCCGGCAAGGTGATGTCCACTGGCCTGGTCATTCCGTCTACTTGGTTGTTTCATACTGCAGTGCTGGATGCCCTCTGGGCAGTGATGCAAGGTCTTCACAGGTCAAGATCCTCAAGCATCTTCCTCACTCTTCTTTTCCTCGGTATTCTCATCTGCTCCTAGGCCCCTGTCCAGTTAGTCAAGCCATTAACCACCACCTCTGAGTCAATGTATGTTTCCTGCAGTCAACGTATGTCTTTCCTGTCTACAAAGGGGGTGACCAGGTGAAACGATTAAAGCCCCTTCGGTGGGTTTCTCCTCACTCTTGTCTTTCATGGCCATGGCACAGCCACAGTCCATTTCTGATTTTTACTCACATACCGAGCCAACTCATTCCCTGATCCAGCTCAGACTTTTAGGTCCCATCATGTGGCTATAAGGATACCTACATGGGTGAGCCAAGGCAGAGGCACTGGGGCAGTGAGTGATGGTGGAGGAAAGGGTTTGGACCAATTGCTCCTGCAGGCTTCGTGCGTTTTCTAGCTCTGCCTGGTCCTGATGTAAAAGTTCTATCTTCTGATAAGCGCTGCTGAGTCTGCCTGGCCTTAAAACATTGCAGGTGTCACAGAACCCGGCTCCTTGGGGCCATGCTGGCTGCACAGTCTCTTGATGGCTCATGATCAGTTGCTCTGTTTCCATTAAGACCCAGAAGCAGGCCAAGAGCTGATTTTTAAATGATGTATAATCCTCTGCTGTAGCTCGCTGGGCTTACTAAAGAATCCTAAGTATCTAATTGTGATTCTCCTCTGCTCTGACCTCTACATGACGTCTTTTTCCCTCACAGGTACCTGAAACCATATTTTCTTCCAGGTCCTCTGGCCAAGCAGGTCAGCTTGCCCCAAAGCCAGGTCAAGTGAAGAGCCCCTTCTTGTTCTCAGTTCACTAAAGGACAACAGACTTCCCTGTCACTCAGTAAATGGGTCACAAAGGACAAAAGACTTCCCTGTCGCTCAGTAAATAGGTCACAAGCTGAAGATGACCACCCGGTACTGTACTTTATTTTTCAAGGTAGAACTAGGAGATGCGGTGACTGGTCCTTTACTTTGCAGTGGATGTCTGGGTGTGTCCAGACCACTAGAGCCATAAAACTGTACTGATGTGTAGGACTTTGCATCATTATATGTTTTATCTTCCAGCCTCTGGAGTGCACCTGTCTTATCAAGAGCTTTTACCTTTGGCTACTTTTTGCTCATGCAGTCTGATTGACATGATGTCATTCACGTATGTATGCCAATATAATGTAAGTATAGTGGATATATATGGACCATTGTATAATGGACCAATGCAGTATTTTGAAGAATGCCCAGATACATGGCAAAATCTCATATGTATCCATATGTAGTTTTTTCACTAAGATGTTTTTATTTTTACTTGCAAAACAGGTAAGAAATTAGATAATGATACTTTTCTAATATTTAAAAAATGTTTTCGTTTAATTTCATTAAAATAAAAAAAATATTTTACATAGACCCTATTGAATCCAATAGGAACTGTAGTTAGAGACATCCTTTGACCCTGTAAGAAGGCCCCTCCCTGGGCCCCGCATCTCGAAGGCTCACTGGCCCCAGGAGGAGTCCGCATGGTCCTGGGCTGTGCCCACACAGATACCACCTTCCCCCCATCCCCCCGATCCCCACTCCAGCTTCTGAGATCTTGGAATTTCCTACCCCAACAGCCCGAGCACATTCTCAGACACTGGGGCTGCTTCCCTGGATCTGTCTTCCTACGCCTCACTCAGTCTCCTTCGTCCCTTGAAAGGATTAAAAATTAGGTATTTTTAAGAGGACCTTCAAGATGACGGAGGAGTAAGACATGATCACCTTCCTCCCCACAGATACATCAGAAATACATCTACATGTGGAACAACTCCTACAGAAAACCTACTGAACGCTGGCAGAAGACCTCAGACCTCCCAAAAAAGCAAGAAAGTCCCCACGTAACTGGGTAGGGCGAAAGAAAAAAGAATAAACAGAGACAAAAGGATAGGGATGGGCCCTGCACCAGTAGGACGGAGCTGTGAAGGAGGAAAGGTGTCCACACACTAGAAACCCCTTCGCGGGCGGAGACTGCGGGTGGCGGAGGGGGAAGCTTCGGAGCCGCGGAGGAAAGCACAGTAACAGGGGTGCGGAGGGCAGAGCGGAGAGATTCCCGCACAGAGGATCGGTGCCGACCGGCACTCACCAGCCCGAGAGGCTCGTCTGCTCACCCGCCGGGGCGGGCAGGGCTGGGAGCTGACGCTCGGGCTTCGGTCGGAGCGCAGGGAGAGGACTGGGGCTGGCGGCGTGAACACAGCCTGCAGGGGGCTAGTGCGCCACGGCCGGCCGGGAGGGACTCCGGGGAAAAGTCTGGACCTGCCGAAGAGGCAAGAGACTTTTTCTTACCTCTTTGTTTCCTGGTGCGCGAGGAGAGGGGATTCAG
>NW_006792971.1:186275-222161 GCF_000442215.2 Lipotes vexillifer | reverse complement strand
CACCTCACCCCCCCCTCCCCTGCCGCAGGCCCGCCCCACACTCCGTGCCCCTCCCTCCCCCCCGGCCTGAGTGAGCCAGAGACCCCGAGTCAGCGGCTCCTTTAACCCCGTCCTGTCTGAGCAAGAAACAGATGCCCTCCAGCGACCTACACGCAGAGGCAGGGCCAAATCGAAAACTGAGCCCCTGTGAGCTGTGCGAACAAAGAAGAGAAAGGGAAATCTCTCCCAGCAGCCTCAGGAGCAGTGGATTAAAGCTCCACAATCAACTTGATGTACCCTGCATCTGCGGAATATATGAATAGACAATGAATCATCCCAAATTGAGGCAGTGGACTTAGGGAGCAACTGTAGACTTGGGGTTTCCTGTATGCGCCTGAGTACTTTCTGATTTTTATATTTATCTTACTATACTTTTTAGCAGTTATTATCAAAGGTGGACTTGTTTATTGGTTTGGTTGCTCTCTTCTTTTTCTAAATTATTTTTTAATTTTAATATTTTAAAATTTTTATTTTAATAAATTTATTTATTTTATTTTATTATTGATTTCTCTTTTTTCTCCCTTTTATTCTGAGCCATGGGGCTGAGAATGTCTTGGTACTCCAGCCAGGTGTCAGGCCTGAGGCTCTGAGGTGGGAGAGCCAAGTTCAGGACATTGGTCCACCAGAGACCTCCCAGCCCCATGTAATATCAATTGGCAACGGCTCTCCCAGAGATCTCCATCTCAAGGCTACGACCCAGCTTCACTCAATGACCAGCAAGCTCCAGTGCTGGACATCCCATGCCAAACAACTAGCAAGACAGGACCACAGCCCCACCCATTAGCAGTGAGGCTGCCTAAAGTCATACTAAGTTCACAGACACCCCAAAACACACCACCAAATGCAGTCCTCCCCACCAGAAAGACAAGATCCTGCCTCAGCCAACAGAAAACAGGCACCAGTCCCATCCACCAGGAACCCTACACAGCCCACTGAACCAAACTTTCCCACTGGGGGCAGACACCAAAAACAACGGGAACTATGAACCTGCAGCCTGCAAAAAGGAGACCCAACACGGTATGTTAAGCAAAATGAGAAGACAGAGTAATACACAGCAGATGAAGGAGCAAAGTAAAAACCCACCGGACCAAACAAATGAAGAGGAAACAGGCGGTCTACCTGAAAAAGAATTCAGAGTATTGATAGTAAAGATGATCCCAAATCTTGGAAATTGAACAGAGAGAATACAAGAAATGTTTAACAAGGAAATAGAAGAACATAAGAACAAACAAACAACGATGAACTACACAATAAATGAAATTAAAAATGCTCTAGAAGGGATCAATAGCAGAATAACTGAGGCAGAAGAATGGATAAGTGACCTGGAAGATAAATTAGTGGAAATAACTACTGCAGAGCAGAATAAAGAAAAAAGAATGAAAAGAACTGAGGACAGTCTCAGAGACCTCTGGGACAACATTAAACGCACCAACATTCGAATTATAGGGGTTCCAGAAGAAGAAGAGGAAAGAAAGGGACTGAGAAAATATTTGAAGAGATTATAGTTGAAAACTTCCCTAATATGGGAAAGGATATAGTCATTCAAGTTCAGGAAATGCAGAGTCCCATACAGGATAAATCCAAGGAGAAATATGCCAAGACACATATTAATCAAACTATTCAAAAATTAAATACAAAGAAAAAACACTAAAAACAACAAAGGAAAAGCAACAAATAACACACAAGGGAATCCCCATAAGGTGAACAGCTGATCATTCAGCAGAAACTCTGCAAGCCAGAAGGGAGTGGCAGGACATATTTAAAGTGATGAAAAGGAAAAACCTACAACGAAGATTACTCTACCCAGCAGAGATCTCATTCAGATTTGATGGAGAAATTAAAACCTTTACAGACAAGCAAAAGCTGAGAGAGTTCAGCACCACCAAACCAGCTTTACAACAAATGCTAAAGGAACTTCTCTAGACAAAAACACAAGAGAAGGAAAAGTCCTATAATAACGAACCCAAAACAATTTAGAAAATGGGAATAGGAACATACATATCGATAATTACCTTAAATGTAAATGGACTAAATGCTCCCACCAAAAGACACAGATTGGCTGAATGGATACAAAAACAAGACCCATATATATGCTGTCTACAAGAGACCCACTTCAGACCTAGAGACACATACAGAGGACCAAACCAGCTTTACAAAAAATGCTAAAGGAACTTCTCTAGGCAGGAAACACAAGAGAAGGGAAAGACCTACAAAAACAAACCCAGAACAATTAAGAAAATGGTAATAGGAACATACATACCGATAATTACCTTAAATGTAAATGGATTAAATGCTCCAACCAAAAGACATAGACAGGCTGAATAGATACAAAAACAAGACCCATATATATGCTGTCTACAAGAGACCCACTTCAGACCTAGAGACACACACAGACTGAAAGTGAGGGGAAGGAAAAAGATATTCCATACAAATGGAAATCAAAAGAAAACTGGTGTAGCTATTCTCATATCAGACAAAATAGACTTTAAAACAAAGACTATTACAAGAGACAAAGAAGGACACTAACTAATGATCAAGAGATCAATCCAAGAAGAAGATATAACAATGGTAAATATTTATGCACCCAATATAGGAGCACCTCAATACATAAGGCAAATGCTATCAGCCAAAAAGGGGGAATCAACAGTAACACAATAATAGTAGGGGACTTTAACACCTGACTTTCACCAATAGACAGATCATCCAAAATGAAATAAATAAGGAAACACAAGCTTTAAATGACACATTAAACTAGATGGACTTAATTGATATTTATAGGACATTCCATCAAAAAACAACAGAATACACTTTCTTCTCATGTTCTCATGGAACATACTCCAGGATACATCATATCATGGGTCACAAATCAAGTCTTGGTAAATTTAAGAAAATAGAAATCGTATCAAGTGTCTTTTCTGACCATGATGCTATGAGACTAGATATCAATTACAGGAAAAAAAACTGTCAAAAATACAAACACATGGAGGCTAAACAATACACTACTAAATAACCAGAAGATCACTCAAGTAATCAAAGAGGAAATTTAAAAAATACCTAGAAACAAATGACAATGAAAACATGGCGAACTAAACCTATGGCATGCAGCAAAAACAGTTCTAAGAGGGAAGTTTATAGCAATGCGATCATACCTCAAGAAACAAGAATCAGCTCACATAAACAACCTAACAGTACAACTAAGGCAATTAGAGAAAGAAGAACAAAAAAACCACACAGTTAGGAGAAGGAAAGATATCATAAAGATCAGATCAGAAATAAATGAAAAAGAAATGAAGGAAACAAGAGTGAAGATCAATAAAACTAAAAGCTGGTTCTTTGAGAAGATAAACAAAAGTGATTATCGATTAGCCAGACTCATCAAGAAAAAAAGGGAGAAGACTCAAATCAATAGAATTAGAAAGGAAAAAGGAGAAGTAACAGCTGGCACTGCAGAAATACAAAAGATCATGAGAGATCACTACAAGCAACTATATACCAGTAAAAATGGACGACCTGGAAGAAATGGACAAATTCTTAGAAAAGCACAACCTTTGGAGACTGAACAAGAAAGAAATAGAAAATATAAACAGACCAATCACAAGCACTGAAATTGAAATCGTGATTAAAAATCTTCCAACAAACAAGAGCCCAGGACCAGACGGCTTCACAGGCGAACTCTATCAAACATTTAGAAAAGAGCTAACACCTATCCTTTTCAAACTCTTCCAAAATATAGCAGACGAAGGAACACTCTGAAACCCATTCTATGAGGCCACCATCACCCTGATACCAAAACCAGAGAAAGATGTCACAAAAAAAGAAAACTACAGGCCAATATCACTGATGAACATAGATGCAAAAATCTTCAACAAAATACTGGCAAAGAGAATCCAACAGCACATGAAAAGGATCATACACCATGATCAAGTGGGGTTTATCCCAGGAATGCAAGGATTCCTCAATATACTGAAATCAATCAATGTGATACACCATATTAACAAACTGAAAAATAAAAACCATATGATAATCTCAATAGATGCAGAAAAAGCTTTTGACAAAGTTCAACACTCATTTATGATAAAAACCCTCTAGAAAGTAGGCACAGAGGGAACTTACCTCAACATAATAAAGGCCATATATGACAAACACACAGCCGAGATCTTTTTCAATAGTGGAAAATTGAAACCATTTCCACTAAGATCAGGAACAAGACAAGGTTGCCCACTCTCACCACTATTATTCAACATAGTTTTGGAAGTTTTAGTCACAGCAATCGGAGAAGAGAAGGAAATAAAATGAATACAAATTGAAAAGAAGATGTAAAACTGTCACTGTTTGCAGATGACATGATACTATACATACAGAATCCTAAAGATGCTACCAGAAAACTACTAGAGCTAATCAATGAATTTGGAGTCACAGGATACAAATTAATGCACACAAGTATCTTGCATTCCTATACACTAATGATGAAAAATCCGAAAGAGAAATTAAGGACACACTCCCATTTATTACTGCAACAAAAAGAATAAAATACCTAGGCACAAACCTACCTAAGGAGACAAAAGACCTGTATGCAGAAAACTATAAGACACTGGGGAAAGAAATTAAAGATGATACAAACAGATTGAGAGATATACCATGTTCTTGGATTGGAAGACTCAACATTATGAAAATGACTATACTACCCAAAGCAATTTACAGATTCAAAGTAATCCCTATCAAACTACCAGTGGCATTTTTCACAGAACTAGAACAAAAAAATTCACAATTTGTATGGAAACACAAAAGACCCCAAAGAGGCAAAGCAATCTTGAGAAAGAAAAACAGAGCTAGAGGAATCAGGCTCCCTGACTTCAGACTATACTACAAAGCTACATTCATCAAGACAGTATGGTACAGGCACAAAAACAGAAATATAGTTCAATGGAAGAGGACAGAAAGCCCAGAGATAAACCCAGACACATATGGTCACCTTATCTTTGATAAAAGAGGCAAGAATATACAATGGAGAAACGACCGTCTCTTCAATAAGTGGTGCTGTGATAACTGGACAGCTAGATGTAAAAAAATGAAATTAGAACATTCCCTAATACCATACACAAAAATAAACTCAAAATGGATTAAAGACCTAAATGTAAGGCCAGACACGGTAAAACTCTTAGAGGAAAACATTGGCAGAACACTCTATGACATAAGTCACAGCAAGATCCTTTTTGACCCACCTCCTAGAGAAATGGAAATAAAAACAAAAATAAACAAATGGGACCTAATGAAACTTCAAAGCTTTTGCACAGCAAAAGAAACCATAAAGCAGTCGAAAAGACAACCATTAGAATGGGAGAAAATATTTACAAACAAAGTAACTGAGAAAGGAAAATCTCCAAAATATACAAGCGACTCATGCAGCTCAATATCAAAAAAACAAACAACCCAGTCCATAAATGGGCAGAAGACCTAAGTAGACATTTCTTCTAAGAAGATATACAGATTGCCAACAAACACATGAAAGGATGCTCAACATCACTAATCATTAGAGAAATGCAAATCAAAACTACAATGAGGTATCACCTCACACCAGTCAGAATGGCCATCATCAAAAATCTACAAACAGGGCTTCCCTGGTGGCACAGTGGTTGAGAGTCCGCCTGCCGATGCAGGGGACACGGGTTCGTGCCCCGATCCGGGAAGATCCCACATGCCGCAGAGCGGCTGGGCCCGTGAGCCATGGCTGCTGAGCCTGCGCGTCCGGAGCCTGTGCTCCGCAACGCAAGAGGCCACAGCAGTGAGAGGCCCGCGTACCGCAAAAAAAAAAAAAAATCTACAAACAATAAATGCTGGAGAAGGGGGGGGGAAAAGGGAACCCTCTTGCACTGTTGGTGGGAATGTAAATTGATACAGCCACTATGGAGAACAGTATGGATGTTCCTTACAAAACAAAAACAGAACTACCATACGACCCAGGAATCCCACTACTGGCCGTGTACCCTGAGAAAACCATAATTCAAAAAGAGTCACGTACCACAATGTTCACTGCACACTATTTACAATAGCCAGGACATGGAAGCAACCTAATTGTCCATGATCGGATGAATGGATAAAGAAGATGTGACACATATATACAATAGAATATTTCTCAGCCATAAAAAGAAATGAAATTGAGCTATTTGTAGTGAGGTGGATGGACTTAGAGTCTTTCCTACAGAGTGAAGTAAGTCAGAAAGAAGAAAACAAATACCGTATGCTAACACATATATATGGAATCTAAAAAAAAAAAAGGTTTTAATGAACCTAGGGGCAGGACAGGAATAAAGACACAGACGTAGAGAATGGACTTGAGGACACGGGGAGGGGGAAGGGTAAGCTGGGACGAAGTGAGAGAGTTACATTTATATATATACACTACCAAATGTAAAATAGCTAGTGGAAAGCAGCCGAATCGCACGGGGAGATCAGCTCAGTGCTTTGTGACCACCTAGAGGGGTGGGATAGGGAAGGTCGGAAGGAGACGCAAGAGGCAGGAGATATGGGGTTATATGTATACGTATAGCTCATTGACTTTGTTATTTAGAAGAAACTAACACAACATTGTAAAGCAATTTTACTCCAATAAAGATGTTAAAAAAAATTAGGTATTTTCTTTGTAGTAGAATTGTTCAAAACAGACAAAAAATACTTAAGGGGATTTGTATTTAATTTCCAGCTGTGAGGAGAGAGATCTGTTTATATGAAACTGTAGTGGAGAAGCCTATTCCAATTTTTCAGTTTCAGGAAAAGTTTCCCTTCTCCTTTTTGGGAACAGAATGTCATTTACTGCTTGACTGAACATCTGGGTTCCAGACGCCCCTGCAAACGCCTCACTGTTTTCCCGGAGAAGGTAGACATCTATTCTGACCCCGTCCCTATGAAATAGACACAAAGATAAGAGAGCCAATGTGTGTTGACTGGAATGGATAATTTGCATATATATAATATATGATATGCATTATATACATATATTCTATAATTTATATATAAATTATGGTCACACTCGTTCTTTAGAAATTTAAACATTAAATTTTGTAATTGTATGGTAGTTTTTAAACACAGAGAACACCTTTTTGAGTTGCTTTGAGTAGTTTCTCTCATAGAAACATGCACAAGGATTTTTATAAATATGCTTCAATGTTGACCATGGCGATGCTGATTGCAGATAACTTGCTTCTGTGTGGTTTTTTTTTTTTTTTTACCCAATATGATTTGTTCTCTACTATACTTTGTTAAAGAGTTCAGTGATTTGCACTCAGACGTTATATAGCCAAGAGACAACCAAGTGTAATACAAAGAATTGGTGTAAAGTCTTTGCACTGAAGGCCATACAAAGTCTCTTGCTTCAAGGAAATAAGAATGAAAATAAACAAAAAAGAACAAATAGCTCCCTAGGCTCCAGAATCTCAATAAAAAATAACACCAACAGTGAGTGAAATTGTAGGTGTTAACATATCATGGAAAAGAGATCTTGTGCAAATATTAAAATTAACATCCAGGACATTTGTATAGATTATTTTTATTATAAACAATAAAATATATGTAATGTCTCAACTACAAACCTTTCATGTTGAAAGGATCTCTAACATGAGCTGCTTTCATATTATGAAGTGAAGAGTTTAGGAACTCACAGTGGAAACAATCCAACACCAATGAACTCTAGTGATCAAAGACATTCTCTTTTAGCTCATGTAGAGCAAGGACAATTCGAAATTACAGAGAGAATGTCCTAGCTGTGGGTATGATGGGACAAGCCAACCTTCCAGACCAAAAGGCACTCACAGCTAGGGACGAAACGAACTCCAAACCAAAGCAGCCGAGGTGGGCTGGTTCCTTGAAAGCAGTGGTTACTGTTCAGCTTGAGCAGCCCAGGGACAAAGGAAACACCGAGCAGAAAAACATTCCCTCTCTTTAAACCCACCGCTCCCCCTACGTGTACTGGCCACCCTCATCACTGCTGTGGTCAAGCACGTGGAAGGCAGGTCAGTTCCAATTCGGAGCTGTCATCTCCCTACTCAAAGCTGCCACGTAGATGATCTAGACCTAGTATTTTTCCTGAGAGCCACCTGCCATACATTTTCATGAGGTGACCTTGGCCCTGTACTTCCAGACCACTTCCTAACTAGGCTCCATTCGAGACAGACACTAACAGTGCCATTCCTCACGGGGCCAAACAGCTTTCCTCGGTCGACTCCTGCGTCCCCTCGCCAAGGCAAGAGGACCTTGAGCATCTCCACTGCTGGACTTGGATGGGGGCGTGAGGGAATGTGCAGGGAGTCAGGCTTCTTCACTCCAGAAGCCACTGGGCCCACGTCAGTGTGGTGCTGGGCTTCATGAGCCCAATTGGATTTTCTGGTACTCTTCCTGCATTGAGTCTCCTGGTATTGAACAGAGCGCTGTGGTGCAGCCTGCAGAGGAATGGACTGGGATGTCCGCGCGAGGTCCTGACAGCATCCCTGCGAGCAGTGTCGTGGGACAGACCTCTTCCTTACCACCCGGCTACCTCACTCCTCTACTGGTGGCAGTGCCTATAGCTGGATCTAGGTTCTCAGAGGGCAGAGATGTTCAGACAAGCACTTGAGTTGGGCTCTAGAAGGACACGTCGGCATAGGAGAGAATCCAGCGTCTCTAAGCTGTTTTTCTGTTCAGGCAAACATCCTGAGGGACATTTAAGCAGAGGAGTTCCTTCTTCTAGTTTGCCTGGAGAAGTGGGAAAACTGTTGCTGTTACAGTCCTTACAGGACTGTAGAACAGAGCTGTGTCATTAAGCAAGGTGAATTCTTATCTTGCCTAACATGCTGGGAATCTTCACCCCACCATGGCAGAGTTCCAAATAGCTCATTTTATTCTAGGTCATTCATACTTTCATGTGGCATATTTCCCTTTCCCGTTGTTGCTGATTCCAAATACCTGTCAGCAAGTTTCTCCTCCTTCTAGCCTATTCTTCACTCTTATGGTGGCAAAGTTCATAGAAATTGGGAAATTGGAAGATGCTTTGAAAACATTTTCACAGAGGCACTGCTTAAATGATTCACAGGAAGAGGTGGCCACTTGGAAGAAAGGACTTTACGGATGATACACCGGTTTTCAACAACATGTTTAGAGAAATCTTGACATGGATTGGGTGTCAACCCAGTGAACACAATGTTTTGATTTAATTTATTTTTAATGTTTACGCTTCAGTATTTTTTGCACCACTCTTCTAGAAGGTGTAATTATAGGAGACAAAGTGCTCTATTTGAAAGAATGTGATATATTCCTTACAACTTGAAACAAATCTATGTAATTATTCTCAGTTATTTAAATTTAAGGATTTGTTCCCTTGAAGCCTGAGGACCCATCTGTGCCTGAGTCACATTTCCCTGATGTTCAATGCTGTAGCACTCAATATTGGCAACTTTGCAACTGCACAAGTTATATTCAAGTTATAGCAGTTTGCATTAGCTGGAAACTTAAAGCTATCTTTATATTCCTTGGGTTTTCCTAAGCTTGGCTCCTAAATCTGACATGTGCATCCAACAAACTCACCTTGTCTGTTTTGTGAGATGGCCTATCCCCTGATTAGTCTTCATTCCTGAGATCTAACTCCTAAAATCACCTGGAGACCAGTTCGTATGCGTCCTCAGCACAAGGTAAACGACATCAAGATGTGATATGACAGCCATACTCTATTCATGTTCTTCATGTCAGAACAATTTTTAATATCTGGACAAAACCAAAACAAACCAAACAAAAAATTCCAAACAGAGAAATCCTACCCTCACTCTAAGGCAGCTCAGGACAGATGATTTTCTTAATGGAAACCAAGCTCCCAATTCTTCCTCTTGTCTGTTCCTTGAAGATTATCTGTCAGTAAGTTGGAGTTTAGCTACTGGTCCAAATATGTGGCTATCTGGTGGCCCAAGTGTGGTCATGGGGACAAATAAGAATGATCATCAACCTATGTTGCTTTTAGTTTTCTTCCTTTTCCCTATCCTGGTATGCAAAAATATATTTTTCTATTATTATTTGGAAAGAAGATAGCAACCACTAGATGCTTGTAATTTCTCAAGCAAAATGTCCCATTTCCTCCTTATTCTCTTCCAGCTTTATCTAATGAGATTTTTAGAATATGTTGTTGACTGGGGAAAAAAATGCACAACCTTAAAGTTGAGACATGTTTTATTTGACCTGCAAAACTGAGGACTTAAGCCCAGGATGCAGCCTCTCCGACTAGCTCGGAGGGACCGCTCCGAAGAGGTCAGGGAGGATCCAGGATATATAGGAGTTTTGGCAAC
Source organism: Lipotes vexillifer (assembly GCF_000442215.2). Lineage (NCBI taxonomy): Eukaryota > Metazoa > Chordata > Mammalia > Artiodactyla > Lipotidae > Lipotes > Lipotes vexillifer. The sequence goes on along the minus strand of NW_006792971.1, from coordinate 211,821 downwards.
AAAGACCAGGTAGTCAGAACATCAAAAGATGACTGTTTAAAGAAAACCAGACATCTCAAGTTAAGGAACTTAATGCTTTTCTATGTATGGGAAGATGCAAGCGTCTGGCCTCACTGAAATCATTCCTTTGACGTGCACCTTAGCTACCTGGGGCCAGTGTCCTGTGCTTTCTCATCCTGAGTCTCTTCGGGGTGCACCCTGGAGCGGGGTGGGGTACTTTAGTGGTTGATGGCTTGATGGTGGGCATCCTGTTACCGTCCTGAGTTCCTTCAGGGCTCACCGTTCGGGTGGCTATAATGTGATGGCTTGATGGCTGCCAACATCCTTTGTTTACTGATATATGGCAGCAACATTTTTTCATTGACAATGTTCACTTCTTACCTCTCCCCTCCCTGCCTTTTCTCCTGAGGAGAACTTTGGAAAGTTAATATATCCACTTCCATCAACTCCAGTCTTTTGTTTTCTTAAATGATTCAATACTCCCAGCTCGATAATGTTATTAGGGTTTCTACTACACTATATTTCACCTGTTTCTAGGATTTTATCTATTTTCTGTTTTCTATTCCAAGATAGTCTATTTTTTTTTCCTTTTAAGATTGAATTATTTGTGTTTATTCATTGTAAGTGAGAATTGTGCAAGACTTTGAAAGGTGACAGGGGCCCTGATGAGCTCTTGCATTTGCATTGTGTCTGTATCTCTGAGTGTGCTACTTTATAACTACAGAGAGATGTTAATTTGTAGAAAACCGAGAGTAATGCAAATAATCTCTGTCCATTGAAATGCAAATGGTGTCAGATGGAATGCAATTAGTTATTGCCCTGAGAATATTGACTAGCTCTCCCAGTTGTTCATCCCTTTGTAAATTCATTTCCACATTCCTTAACTGATTATAAATGTGGGCTACTTTATCAGTTCTTTTTTTAACCATGTGGCAGTTTTCTCTTTTCTGTATTAATTAATTAAACAGCAACAATGATTAATTCAATGAAATTTTAGACACATGTTAAATTTTTTTTTTTTCGTTTGAGGAAGATTTATTTTGTATTTCAAACAAATTATACTTGCTAATTTATGAAGCAAAATTTTTCCTAACGATTTAAGGTTTCTCACATTTTATTTCTGTAGAAAACTTGATAGTTTTAGAACCACTTTTCCCAGATATTTTTACATTTTAGTCTCTTAGCAACCCTTGGCATAGAGAACTAGGCAGGAGTTATATTGTAATTATTTTACAACAGAGGAAACAGGGGCATTTAGAAAGTTTAAGAAAATTGCCTTGGGATGTAGGACTCTGGACTAAACCCTGAACTAGAATCCAGGGCAATTTTTTTTTTTTTTTCTTTATAAAGTGGAATGTGACACATGTTAAATTTAAATTTGTATGAGATTCATGATTTTGCCTTTTTTGGAGAATTATTCTTTGCGATCCTTTTCCAAGGCTTCAAGCTTGTTCTTTAGACACTTACCTAGCTCATTTGGACAAAATTCTATTCCAGTCCTCTCTGCTGGAGTCCACCAGAAGCCACACCTCCCCCTGTGCTCAGCTGCTCACAGGTCCCAGGAGAAGCTTTAAGCAGAGGTGGCAGACGGCTTGCTGGGAGTGCTGAGAGCTGAGCTGTTTTCAGGTTGCCTGTATCTCAGAACCCTTTCCTCCTTTACTGGGTTTAACAGGCTCTCCTGGTGCTAGACTATATTTCAAAGGCAAATGACTAATAGCCCCACAAGAAAAGTGTACAGTATCTGAATAATGTATAACATTATAATGTCTAATAGTTTTATAACAATAAAAACTATTATCCAATCCTTAATTTTAAAAGAAAGTTGCATCAGTTGTGAGGCCGGGGTAGTTGTGCATAGAACACAAAGCTGAAAAGACTCTTAAGAGAAGATTATAGGGTCAGATTCCATGTCTGGATATATTTCCATGTCTTGGGTGGAATGATTAAGTCATCATTTAAACATCATTTAAACACATCTTGTTCAGTCTTTTTTTTTTGCTTTAAGGTTTAATTAAATATCACCTATTTCTGTGATAGCAACATCTATATAAATAACATGAGGCCAATAAAATTGAATAGGATTCTGAAAGTCAAACTAGTCTCTATCTCCCTGGTATTGCCACAACCCTAAGAAGCCAAAAGGAGAAGAAACATGGTATCAGGAGCAATTTGTTTTGTACATCTCACATTGTACAGTTTACGGAAAAGTCAGGTTGTCCTTCGTTTTTGTTTTTTGTGGTTTTTTTTGGACATTTCTTTTATCAACATGGATGTCAGTTTCTTTTTTCTTTTCTTTATACAGCAGGTTCTTATTAGTCATCAGTGTTATAGACATCAGTGTATACATGTCAATCCCAATCTCCCAATTCATCCCACCACACCCCGGCTGCTTTCCCCCCTTGGTGTCCATACGTTCGTTCTCTACATCTGTGTCTCAGTTTCTGCCCTGCAAACCGGTTCCTCTGTACCATTTTTCTAGGTGCCTCATATATACGTTAATATACGATATTTGCTTTTCTCTTTCTGACTTACTTCACTCTGTATGACAGTCTCTAGATCCATCCACGTCTCAACAAATGACCCAGTTTCATTCCTTTTTATGGCTGAGTGATATTCCGTTGTATATATGTACCACATCTTCTTTATCCATTCATCTGTTGATGGGCATTTAGGTTGCTTCCATCACCTGGCTATTGTAAATAGTGTTGCAATGAACATTGAGGTGCATGTGTCTTTTTGAATTATGGTTTTCTCTGGGTATATGTCCTGTAGTGGGATTGCTGGATCGTATGGTAATTTTATTTGTAGTTTTTTAAGCAACCTCCATACTGTTCTCCATAGTGGCCGTATCAATCTACATTCCCACCAACAGTGCAAGAGGGTTCCCTTTTCTCCACACTATCTCCAGCATTTGTTGTTTGTAGATTTTCTGATGATGCCCATGCTAACTGGTGTGAGGTGATACCTCATTGTAGTTTTGATTTGCATTTCTCTAATGATTAGTGATGTTGAGCAGCTTTTCATGTGCTTCTTGGCCATCCGTATGTCTTCTTTGGAGAAATGTCTGTTTAGTTCTGCCCATTTTTGGATTGGGTTGTTTGTTTTTTTAATATTGAGCTGCATGAGCTGTTTATATATTTTGGAGATTAATCCTTTGTCCATTGATTCATTTGCAAATATTTTCTCCCATTCTGAGGGTTGTCTTTTCGTCTTGTTTATGGTTTGCTTTGCTGTGCAAAAGCTTTGAAGTCTCATTAGGTCCCATTTGTTTATTTTTGTTTTTATTTCCATTACTCTAGGAGATGGATCAAAAAAGATCTTTCTGTGATTTATGTCAAAGAGTGTTCTTCCTATGTTTTCCTCTAAGAGTTTTATAGTGTCCAGTCTTACATTTAAGTCTTTAATCCATTTTGAGTTTATTTTTATGTATGGTGTTAGGGAGTGTTCTAATTTCATTCTTTTACACGTAGCTATCCAGTTTTCCCAGCACCACTTAGTGAAGAGACTCTCTTTTCTCCATTGTATATCCTTGCCTCCATTGTCATAGATTAGTTGACCATAGGTGTGTGGGTTTATCTCTGCGCTTTCTATCTTGTTCCATTGATCTATATTTCTGTTTTTCTGCCAGTACCATATTGTCTTGATTACTGTAGCTTTATAGTATAGTCTGAAGTTAGGGAGTCTGATTCCTCCAGCTCCGTTTTTTTCCCTCAAGACTGCTTTGGCTATTCGGGGTCTTTTGTGTCTCCATACACATTTTAAGATGATTTGTTCTAGTTCTGTAAAAAATGCCATTGGTAATTTGATAGGGATTGCATTGAATCTGTAGATTGCTTTGGGTAGCATAGTCATTTTCACAATACTGATTCTTCCAATCCAAGAACATGGTATATATCTCCACCTGTTGGTATTATCTTTAATTTCTTTCATCAGTGTCTTATAGTTTCCTGCATATCCGTCTTTTGTCTCCCTAGGTAGGTTTATTCTTAGGTATTTTATTCTTTTTGTTGCAGTGGTAAATGGGAGTGTTTCCTTAATTTCTCTTTCAGATTTTTCATCATTAGTGTATAGGAATGCAAGAGATTTCTGTGTATTAATTTTGTATCCTGCAACTTTACCAAATTCATTGATTAGCTCTAGTAGTTTTCTGGTAGCATCTTTAGGATTCTCTATGTATAGTGTCATGTCATCTGCAAACAGTGACAGTTTTACTTCTTCTTTTCCAATTTGGATTCCTTTTTATTTCTTTTTCTTCTCTGATCGCCATGGCTAGGACTTCCAAAACTATGTTAAATAAGAGTGGTGAGAGTGGACGTCCTTGCCCTTTTCCTGATCTTAGAGGAAATGCTTTCAGTTTTTCACCATTGAGAATGACATTTGCTGTGGGTTTGTCATATATGGCCTTTATTACGTTGAGGTAGGTTCCCTCTATGCCCACTTTCTAGAGAGTTCATATTTTCTATTTCTTCCTGGTTCCGTATTGGAAGGTTTTACCTTTCTAAGAATTTGTCCATTTCTTCCAGGTTGTCCATTTTATTGGCATAGAGTTGCTTGTAGTAACCTCTTAGGAGGCTTTGTATTTCTGTGGTGTTTGTTGTAACTTCTCCTTTTTCATTTCTAATTTTAGTGATTTGAGTCCTCTCCCTCTTTTTCTTGATGAGTCTGGCTAATGGTTTATCAATTTTGTTTATCTTCTCAAATAACCAGCTTTTAGTTTTATTGATCTTTGTTATTGTTTTCTTTGTTTCATTTATTTCTGCTCTGATCTTTATGATTTCTTCCCTTCTGCTAACTTTGGGTTTTGTTTGTTCTTTTTTCTCTAGTTCCTTTAGGCGTAAGGTTAGATTGTTTATTTGAGATTTTTCTTGTTTCTTGAGGTAGGCTTGTATAGCTATAAACTTCCTTCTTAGAACTTCTTTTGTTGCCTCCCACAGGTTTTGGATCGTCATGTTTTCATTGTCATTTGTCTCCAGGTATTTTTTGATTTCCTCTTTGATTTCTTCAGTGATCTCTTGGTTACTTAGTAACGTATTGTTTGGCCTCCACTTGTTTGTGTTTTTTACATTTTTTCCCCTGTATTTCATTGTTAATCACATAGCGTTGTGGTCATACAAAATATAGCATGCAATGTATGTTTGGAAGACCAAAATCATCTTTTATAGCAGTCTTTTAAATTATGGTTATCCAGTTTTCATGTAAAATAAACACTGACAATGAGAATAGCTTCCATGTATATGACATGACTTTCTACTATAACTTTAAGTTCATAATAAATTATTGATCTACAGAATAATTATTTTCATTTGTCAAGGCATGAGTGTCTTTCTCATAGCTTTTAAGCTGCAGAAACACTGAAGCTCACAGTCAAACTGATGAATAAATGACAATGAGTAAATTACCCATTCTCTAATTGATTTTAAACATAAACGACTTTAATTTTATTCTGGGGGTGGCTGGGTATATAGATCTAAAGGCAGAATCAAACCCCAGATTCATTTTATAAAATGAAGCTTTTTAAGTAGATGTTAAGGAGACCCTAAAGGTGGAAATACTCAATGTTTGTCCATTTCTATTGATGTTGGTTTTCATGGTCAAATAAATGCCCTGCAAATATCATGATGTGAGCATATTTTACAATGTCACATGAAGAAAATCATGGGTTAATTTTTGGCAATTTTTGCATGAATGAAGTTTTGATTTTGTTTGTTCACATATTTCTTCTTTATGGAATAGCCCTTCCCAGTCCCACAGAGGATATATCTTCTTACATGTCAATTCTTCCAACCTTGATGGGATTTTGAAATACTTGGGAAATTAAAAATTGTATTTGGGACAAACATTTATTTTAAAGCTCTAAAACCAAATAAGGAGAACGTACTTCCTCTTTTTTCTCCCTTAATTTCCCCTGTGATCTTTCTCCTTTGAATATTTAAAATCCATTATTTAGTTCTACTTTGCATTCTCTAAATGTTATGGTAATATTCTGTTTTTAGGTGCTCATCTACTTGTGTTACTGTGGTGTCAATGAATTGATCACAAGAATCCAATAGGGAAATGCATTATTTACATATGAGAAATCAAAAGCAATCTTGATTTTTTAACACAGTTTTAAATTTCTCTTATTTATGGGATCATCTTCCTATTCATCTCTAATGATAGAAGAATCCTTTTTGGCTAACAGAGATGTTGTGTTGTTCTAGTAAAGGACATGCTTATGTTATGATTATTGAACTTGTGTCAAACAATAAAATGAAAATACATACAACTGAGATTTTGAAGCAGTGGGGGATTTACAGCATTTACAGCAATGCTATCCTTTGAGCATTGTTACATTTAAGGACCCAAGGTTTATACATAAAGAGGGATGAAAACAGAGTAATCTTCAAAATATGTCATCCTCTGTGAAATCTGTATGTGGGGAAATAAAAAGCACCAACAGAAAGGTTGTATGAATGCTTTTGATACCCTTGACATTTTGCCAGATATCAAGAGGCTCAAGAACGTTAGAACAAAGGCTGTTCTTGTTTTCAGAGTTTGAACAATACGATCGAAGCAGTAGTGTAAGTCTGGAAAAAAACTTTTTTTTTTTTTTTTCTCCAAATGAACTCTTCATTAGCAGGATTTACCAGATAGGGCCATAACTTTTGTGGGATTCCCTCCCACCATGAGTCACCAAACATGGCCTTAGGCCTCTTTGACCCTAAGAAAAATATACAGCCTTGAGTTGAAGCACTAGTTTTGGTCAAATACAGTAAAGGTAAAATATTGGCAATGTATATGAAACATCGGCTTCACAGTGTGCTCTGTGAGAGGACAGAAGGCTTTTCCAAAATTACAGATCATTTGAAATATGCATAGAATATCAACCCAGGTTTCCTCTCCACGGGAGAATCCTTGATCTTCTAGCATCTTGTGTGGTACGAGCTTAAAAAGGTATTTAAATTACGGGGATACTTTTTTGTTTATCCTCTAAATGAGGGATCTTTTATTAACCTCTCTTTTTCAAATGAGAGAATGTAGGCAGGAGAGGTCTTGGTCAGTTGTGAAAGGTGATAGATCCTCGGGTACGACTCTATCCAAAGCCCGGGTCCTATTTGCCTGTTTGAGGTGAAGCTCTGTGTTTTAATACTTGAAAGGTTAGTTCTGGGAGCACAGGAACTCTCTTTTCTACCCATGGTGCCAATTAAAAGTTAATTTCTTTTAACGGACTCCGTATAAAAATGCAGATCATCTTCTCAACTTATATTTTGGAAATTGGTGCTTCAAGTGTGAATGACTTGAATCTTTGGTCATAGAGTCTTAGAGATGAATATCTTCTATCCAGAATTTTTTTTTAATTAGTTTTTATTGGAGTAGAGCTGATTTACAATTGTTGTGTTAGTTTCAGGTGTACAGCAAAGTGAATCAGTTATACAAATATATATCCATTTGTTTTTAGATTATTTTCCCATATAGGTCATTACAGAGTATTGAATGGAGTTCCCTGTGCTTTACAGTGGGTCCTTATTAGTTTTCTATTGTCATACTGAGTGAAGTAAGTCAGACAGAGAAAGACAAATATCATATGATTTGCTTATATGTGGAATCTTCCAGAAATTTTGACCCTACCAAGTAGCTCTTTCTGGTCTCATTTTAGATAATAATCCCTTTCCTTGAGCTAATTTTGTTTTCTTATAAACCCTCTGGTTTTTATTTTTAGGTAAATCAATGAATTGTGTTATTTAAAGAACAAAGTTTTTCAGTCAGGTGGCCTTGGACTCTCTTCCTAGCTTTCAAACTACTTGCATAAAATTTCAATTAATATTTGTAAGAAAAAGTTGTCCAAATAGCCCTCCTTCAAGGAATTTAGACTGAGGATGATCAACCATCTTTCCCACACCTCATCCATGGTCACTCTGAGGGTCATTATTTTACCAGCCATCAGACGTTTAGAAGATAATGGTCATAAAAGGGCACATGTGAGTCATTTATATTGGCCGTGCCCGAAAGTGAAGTGTGACACTTTCAGTAAAAGTTTATTGGCTGGAAGTTAGTCATATGGCCACATCGAATGACAGAAGAGGCTGGGAAATAAAATCTAGATGTGTGAACAAAAAGGAAGATAAAACCCCGGAATTTGGTAGTCAGCTAGCAATATCTACCATAAAGAAGCATGCTTGCTTTTTCTTTTTCTTTAAAACATGTCTAGTTATAAAATTAACGCCAAAATATAGTCTCATGAATAATCCAAATAGTACAGACAAATGTTAAAGCTCTATTTCATCACTCCCAGACGTTCTTCTAGCTCTCCTTCAGGCATAACTGCAGTGAAAGGTTTAATTGTCAATTCTTGCAGATTCAATTCTCTTTAATATAACAGACAGAAAGGGAGTCTAGGTCAAATCATGTATGGAGAAGTTGGTGTAAAAACAGCAATCACCCAATGCTCACTACCTGCATCCCCTCTTCCAAGAGCTCGGTACCTATTAACTCATTAAATCATAACAGACCATCTATTAGTAAGTACCATTGTTATCATCCTTGTTTCACAAAGGCACCAAGGGAGACACAGGAAGCTTAACCCACTATTCCAGCGCAGGGATTAGTGCCCTGTAGACTGACATTGAACTGTGTGCCATTTTCCTTCAGAGTCTGTGTGCTTTACCATACACCTCACTGCCTCTGCCCGAAATGATGCAGGATGAACTCCAGTCATGAGGGGGTAATAAAGGCTGGAATTACCCTCCCATTGTCAACAAATAAAAAATTGGACAAAATGTGGAATAATTGTTTGCTAACATGGGACAGTAGGCAGTGCAGGCCTGTGATCCTTCAGAGAAGAGAAACAAATAAAAAGTCTTAAAACCACCTTAGGTTACTGGCTGGAGACATTTTTGTACTGACACAGACAAGGGGGGTCCAAACAGAGCACACTGTTCTCAAGACCTCTATGAAACGTAGATCAGAGTTCAGGGAGGCTGAAATAGTTAGAATCTGTGGGGCAGAGTATCAGGAAGAGGAAAGTTACTAACAGGAAAATTTCCAGAAATCTACATAGAAAGCTCTGTTGAGTTTTTGAGTCTACACATGCGTACAGTACAACCTCAAAAAATAGTTCCAGAGACAGAACAGTTACCAGAGACCTTTAAAGAGAAAATTGTCCCAACTCTCACAGGAGCAAGAATCATTCTTGTTTCCACCAGCCAGAGTGGAAAGGCATTTTGGATATATGGAGGCTTTAGCACAGACCCCCAAAGACCTGCCTTACTGAGGTTAAAGAAGCCAGAAAGAGTACTGGAGGTCTACCTTTTAAAAACACTTTAAAAAAGTGATTCAAAGAGAAAACAAATACTAACATGTGGAATATAAGCCCGACAATATCAGGTCTTACATTAAATGTGAGTAGAATAAATACTCCAATTAAAAGAAACAACAACAAAAAATAAACTTCGAAGAGACAATAGATCTGTAAGATACTTTATCACCTGTGAGAGCAAAGTCCAAAACTCTTTAAAAGAACAAAAAAAATCTAGCACTCAGTAACATAACATTTACAGGATCAAACAGGCAAACCAAAAATTTCTAGACTGGAGGAAACTGTGACCCATAATTATGAGAAAATATTCAATCTATAGCAACAGAAGTAGAGATGGCAGAGATGATGTAATTTGTGATGAAGAGCATTAAACTTGTTGTTGTAAATGTACTCAATACGCTCAAAGACTTACAGGAAAACACAAGCAGTGAGAAGAAAAGGGATAAATATATTAAAAAAGAAACAAATTGAATTATTGAGTTGAAAGTCATCATCTGAAATAAAAATTTGACTGGATGAAATTAACAGCTAATTGAATACTGCAGGAGAAAATATTCTTAAACTTGAAGACAACCTTAAAAACCATCTGAAATGAAGAGGCCAGGGAAAAATAAAGACTGAAAGTAGATTAACATAGCCTCAGCACTTTCTGGGAAATATAAAAGTATCTAATAAAAATGTAATTTGAGCCCCAGAAGGAAAAGTTATGGGAAAAATTAGTTGAAGAAATAATAAATAAATGATTTCCAAATTTGACGAAAACTAATAAGCTTACTAAGGCAAAAATGTAAGGAATTACAAGCAGTATAAATACAAATCGAAAAATACCAAGGCATATTAAAATCAGATTGCCGAGTGCAAATGATATAGAGAAATCTTAAAGTCAGCCAGAGAAAAATGATATATTGCTATAGAGGGATACACATAAAGATAACAGATTTCCCATCAGGTGCTATGCAACCCAGAAAACAGGGAGATGGATTTTTAAAGCACTGAAAAAAAGACCCTCAAAAACCTGTCAATTTAGATATATGCAGTGAAAATATCTTTCCAAAAATTAAGGAGAAATAAAGACTATTTCAGAGAAAATTTTCAGAAATATAAAAGCTAAGAGAATTTATTATTAGCATATCTTCACTACAAAGAATGTGAAAGCAAATTCTTCAGTGACAAAGACCATGGTGCCAGATAGACATTTAGATCTACAAGAAGCAATGTAGAGGTCCAAAAATAGTTAAAATAAAGATGAATATAAAGGGTGTTTTTTATTATCTTTATATACTCATGAAGATCATTGATCTTCAAAAGCAAAAATAGTAGTCATGCATTTCGAGGTTAAAACATAGATAAAAGTTAAATTTATAACTAAAATAGTATAAAATGCAAGTTAAACCACATTGTCATACTATTTCACACTGATGGGAATGGCAGCATTCTAAAATAGTGATATGAAAATACATCAAAGATGCTGGAATGTATGGGCTTACCTATACACGATTACAGAGTTATATTATGGAAGCTTGTAGTGCCCCAAAACCAGTCAAAGCCACGCCTGGACTTCTGACTTACAGAAACTACAAGAAAATAAATGTATGCTGCTTCAGGCTGCTAACTTTGTAGTCATATTGTTACACAGTGATGGGTAACTGGTGCAGACTTGGGACCAAGAAGCAGGTCACCAACCATGTCCGCTCTCCCCTGGAGCTGTCAGACCTTGCTGGTGAGAATGGAAAATTGTACAACCATTTTGGAAAACATTCTACTCTTAGTCATTTTCTCAAGATAAATGAAAAAATACACCACACAACGTCTTGCACACAACCAAATGTCCATTGGCAGCTGAATGATGGATAGACAAACCACAGCATATCTTGTGAAATACAACTCAGCAATAAAATGGAGCAGATGGTCAACACATGTAATGAAAGCATTAGACTGAGTGAAAGAAGCCAGTCACAAAATGTATGATTCCATTTACAGAAAGCTCTAGAATAAAGATCAGTCTTTTATACTGGAAAAAAATTCAGTGGTTGTCTGGAGTCTGGAGTGAAGCGTGTAGTCTAGAAATGAACAAAAGAAAACATTTTGGGTGATAAAATATTCTATTATCTTGATGGCTGTGGTGGTGAAGCCACTGTATCCACTTGTCAAAATATATCAGACTGTGCACTAAAGGTAGATGTAATTTATAGTGGAAATTATACATAAGCAAATTTAATATGAAAAAGAAGGAGAAACTAGGTAAAAGTCAGAAGGCTTCCATGATAGTTTTTGTGTTGCCACTTCCTCTTAGAATAACCTGGGGAAATTTCTCGACCTCTAAGCCTTGGTTCCCTAGAAGGAGAGTAGTAAGAACTTTCTTGTCCATAACATAAGGTTAATTAATATGTATCATCTGAGGTAACTTAAATTGTAAATTCTTGTAAAAAGGCAGTTTTTAATGATTTCTTCCTCCGTTTTCCTGGCCCTCAAGTCACTCTTACAACTTCTGAAATGAGTCAAAAATGTATTCTATTAGAGGAAAAGCAAATTTAGATTCTCTGTATTTATTGACAACCTCCAAGACAGTGTTACGTATACACACAAACCTGTGAGATTTGAGATTCAGAATAATCAAATATATGTTTTGAGAATCAGACAAATGGACTTTGAGGTCGATTGATTTATTCAGCTTTTGAACTCTAGCATTTATATGCACAGTGATTCACAATGGCTTTAGCAGAAAGAGAACTTTTAACAGTACACTTGAGTATTTTTCTCTCTTTTACTATGCAATATAAGAACTGATCATCGATCATTCCAAAAAATAACATATAAACACCACGTTCAGATTTGCTACAATAAAAAAGTGAACATATGGCCACTGTTGACACAACGCAAAATGTGATCAGAGGCAAACATGACCTGCTTCTATTTTTTCACTCTGTTTTGTTTTAGGTTTGGGACCTGTGCCCTGCACTCCTCACGAGGTGAAGCTGAGGAAGGAAGCATAGGCAGGGCTCTGTGGAAGGAGGTGAGCACATCTACAGAAAGGGCTGGGCTCCGCTGTGAACAGTCCTGATTGCTCTATCGCCAAAGGTTAGCCTAATACATCATTCAGAAAGGGTCATGGTAGCCTTCTTATAGTTAAGGAGGGTCACGTTTGGTCAAAGGTCTCTAGGACTTCTATTAAGTTTCCACATGTCTTGGCAATAGCTTTGACATAATCCCGATTGTGGCTAACTGTAACCCAATTTTATGAGTCTAGACATTAGGAGGAAATAGCATCCACAGACTCTCTGAACTTCTTTCTATCAGGTATGAGTGCACTTTCTCAGCCAGGTTTGTGTTTGATGGTTTCTAAGAACCACCCTCTAAGAGTGAGATCATCCCTGAAACAGCCACTGCCAGAGGAAGGTGGGAGACCTATGGTGGCCTGACAATTATTCGTTCCAATTCTATGTTAGGAGATTACACAGGGAATGTCTGCATCTCTAAATATTTGTCTAGTGAAAGGAAATTCATGAACCTCTTCTCTTTCCTCAAATGACCCATAATTAGGGTTTTGTCAGAAATCAATAAAGCCCAAAATAAATATAGAACTCTTAATGCATTGCATTACCCATATTAAGAGAAAGTTATTACTGCAAAGAAATTGTGAGTATAGAGATAAGAAAAGTAAAATTTGTAATATAGGGTTCAAAGTAATGGATGTTTAACAGCATTTCCTGAGACCAACAGGCAGAGCTTAAAGAGCTCATATAGGCTGTGGGACTGGGTAGCTTTCACTTTACCTACTGCTCTCTTAATATTGTGCACATCAAGTCTTCTTGAAAGAAAAAAGTCATGATAGAGAACAATTACAAGTTTTATTTTAGAGGAAGCAAACAAGAACAGTGTGTGGGGAAATTACCTTGAAAGTTAGGTACTGAGATTAGTGAGTAGCATAGTGTAGTAAAAGCAAAAACCTAGAGCAGAGGGAAAAATATGGCTTCTAGTTTTAAGTATATGTTAACTAGCTTGTTGACATTTGGTTTAGGTTGACATCTCTCCTACAAGATATAGGGATGATATGTGACAGCTTTGAAGGCTATATCATAGGGGTCTGTACGTAACAAAACACATCTGTAACTCTATCTTGAAGGTATACACATATTTATATATCTCAAGGGCCCCTAAAAATAAATATTCAAAAAAACCTTGCCCCATCTATGACTTATTAATACCTCTTTTGGTAAATAACTCTACCATCCGTCTAGTCATCTATCCAAAAATATGGGAATCCTACATAATCCCTTACTCACTTTAACATCCACTTTAATTGTATTTTGACAGAGCCACAGTGTGAATCTGACAGGCCAGCATGTGGGGTTGGGCAACATTGTCTTCCTTTGAGGCTCTCAAGCTATTCTGGACCAACTAGCCTTTTAAATTTTGTAGCTTATTAACCCCAATATTCATTGCAACACTATTTACAATAACCAAGACATGGAAGCAACCTAAAAGTCCATCCACAGATGAATGGATAAAGACGATATGGTATACACACACACACACACACACACACACACACACACACACACAATGGGATACTACTCAGCCATAAAAATAAATGAAATAATGTCATTTGCAGCAACATGGATGGACCTAGAGGTTATCACACTAAGTGAAGTAAGTCAGACGGAGGAAGACAAATATTATATGATATCACTTATATGTGGCACCTAAAAAATAATACAAATGAACTTGTTTACGAAACAGAAATGGACTCACAAACATAGAAAACAAACTTATGGTTACCAAAGGGGAAAGGAGGGGAGAGAGATAAATTAGGAATTTGGGATTAACAGATATACACGACTATATACACAATAGATGACCAGAAAGGACCTACTCTACAGCACAGGGAACTCTACTCAATATCTTATAATAACCTATAATGGAAAAGAATCTGAAAAAGATATATATGTATGTATAAATGAGTCACCTGGCTGTACACCTGAAACTAACACAACATTGTAAGTCGACTATGATTCAATTAAGAAAAAGAGTAAATTACGAGCTGAGCCCATTCATGAATATGCATCTGGGGCTCAGAGCCTACTGACGAAGGATCGGAATGTGGTGCACTTTGGATTTCGGACGCGTTTGATTGGCAGAGGGCGCCAAATGGAAGCTGAACTGAAGGGAGAAAGAAGAGGATGGGTGAAAGTTAACTCGAATAAGTGAAAACCTTGGTGCTGTGTCATAGTGAGAGGTGGGACCAGAAGGGTGTGAGGAGCTTGGGTCCTGGATTTAATACACTCGTGGCCCAACCAACATGTCCACTCCTGCAGGGGGCAGAGTGTGGGCTGAGCAGGACCACGGTGACCCACAAGGGCTGAGGCAGGGGCAGCAAAAGACCGGAGCTGCGATCTCCCTGGGATGCTCTCATCTTTGAGTCTCAAAAGGGAAGGGCCCTCCTTCAGATTTTAGGTGGACAGGCTCCATTGAATCCACGTATTTAATCCTCATCTGTTCTCCTCATGGACCTCCGGATCAGGGTTGGCTGCACGTGGGAGCACAGCTGACTTCCTTTGAGCAGACAGAACCCCACACCTTTGTGCTTCCTGGCAAGTGAGGACTTGGGAGCAGCAATTGCACTTCAGCGTCTCTTGAACACTGGCTCCCAGTTTTATTTCTACTGACTCAGCAGTTTAGACACCTATCTCAAATGGATTGTTTTCAAAAGACCTCTAACTGATATAAGGTCCTTCAGTGTTGTCCAGTCCAAACCATTCTCAACTCTGCTGCCAGAGTCCTTTCTAACTTGAAAATATCATCACTTTACTTCTGTGCTTTAATTTCTTTAATGGCACTCCCAGACTTATGAAATACAATGAAATCTCTTTCCAAAAGCCATAGAACCTGTCTAGCAATGACTCTTGCAGTTCTCTTTCATGAATTTAATATATTTATACTTGAATATGTATATACGTGTATGTAGGTGTATATATAATATACGAATACATATACAGTATTGTACATAAATAGTCAAATATATATACACATACATACATAGTCATTTTACAAATACATTCTGAGTAGCTATTGTATTTTTCATTAAAGAAACTTACATTTCCAAGGGCAAGAATGAATAATAAATAAACCATTCCCTACAAAATAGCAAATTAACAAAATAAATAGTATATGTTCTGAGGAAAACTAAGGGGGGTATGGAACAGAGTGACTGAAGCGTGGAGAGGGAATAAGGGCTGCTTCAGGTAGGGTGGTGAGGGGGCACCTTCCAGATGAAGTGATATCAGAGCTAAGACTTGAACGGATCAATTTACACAAACAGCCGGGGTAAGAGAAGTCCCAGGCGAGAAGACCAAGTGTAAAGACTGCATTTCCTCCTCAAGACAGCAAAGGCCAGAGTAGCTGGAACATTGCTGGGAGTGGGTAGAGAGGACTCGTTTAAGGTAAAATTTTAAAAGTCAACAGAGCCAGAGAGTGTATAATAACAGCTATTCTATTAGCAAGAAGGGCAATAACATAATAAGAACATATAACATACACAATGGACCAAACATTATTTCAAGCAAACATTAATTTATTTCTAATCCTATGTCTATGACAGAGGTGCTATTATTAATCACTATTTTGCAAATTAGGACACTGAACAAGGAGAAAATAAATGGCTCAGCCAAGATCATATAGAAAAATGTATAGCTAGTAAGTGGCGGAATCTGTTACTAACACAAGTGGTCTGGCTTTAGAATCTAATCACCATTACTATTATATATGGAGGAATCTGTCAGATTGAATAAGTATTTTAATTGCTTCTAAGTGCAATGGGGAGCTAACGCGGAGTATTAAGCAAGGGAGGTAAGATTTACCCTTTGAAAAGATTCCTCTAGACACTTTGTGGGTTTTTTTGAAAGGCAGTACTTACAAAAAAAGAGGCAAAAGGGATCAGTTAAAGTACAAATGCAGTCATCTGGCCAAGAGATTATCGTGATTTGGGCAAAGTGGTAGCAGATGAGCTAATGAGAATTCCACCAGTTCCAATGGATCTTAAAGATGGAGGCAAAAGATTTATTGATCGATAACAAGTAGAGATTATGAAATAAGGCTTTGAAGGAAGACTTAATTTTGGCTCATTGACTGTGTGGATGGTGATTCCGTTAATGTCAGATGGGAGGGAAGTAAGATGGGAAGAGTAGGATATAGAGGATTTTTCTCGGGAAATGTTAAGCGTGGCTTGAGTATTCGGTATCCAAGTGGAGATTTAAGGAGACAGCTGAAAATAAGTATTGGGTGCTCAGGGCGAGGTTGGAGCTGAAGGTATAAATCTGGGCATCATCAGTATACGGGTAACACATAAAGCTAAGGGGCCAAATGAGTTCATCGCCTTGAAAAAGAACACAGTTGGCATTCTGGTTTATTTCTTATATCCCGAAATTCCTTGACGCCTCAAGGCTTTGGACCTTTGCAGGCAGTTAGGTAATAATTTTCTCCGAAAAAAATATATCTCATCTCGAGTCTTCAATCTCTAGTAAAGCTATTTTTCTGATTATTTATGAAGTGTTAGGGACTACCGGAAATGCTTATTCCTTCTTTTCTTCCATCCATCCATCCATCCATCCATCCATCCACCCATCCATCCAACAGGCTTAGGTTGGGTTATGTTAGCTAACCTGTGCTATGGAGTTTGAAAAGCATTTGGGGCTGCATGGTACATACAAAGTACTATGGTCCCTGTCCTTTGGAATTTTGTTGTCTGCATACATTGTTTAAGGCCATATTTTTCCAGCTTTGATCTGAAACATAGTGGATCATTAAAACAATTTAATAGATCGGCATGAAAAAAAGTAATAGAAAAAATAAAATAGAAAATATCAGAGTGTATCATGCATAACAATAATTACTGCTCTGTGAATCATTTCCCCCCCAATGTATGTGTCTACTAGGTTGAAAAATAATGTGTATTTTTTTTATTATGGAGAATTTAAAACATTCTCTCAAATATTTGAAAGCCACGTATATGTCTCTCTCCCCACTTGACTTAACTGTGGAGGAAGCAACCAGATCTTTTATGAATCTTTTTACCTTTGAATCATCAGAACACAGCTCCTGATGTAGGCTGGGCAAGCAATAATATTTGTGGGAAAGGTAGTAGGAGGGAGAGAAGTGACAGAAAGGGGGCATCTGAAGGAGGCAGCACAAACGCTTTGGTGGAAGTGGGTTTCTGCTGTCACGAGTGGTTAGCCAGGCCCTGGGATTCCCTGCATTTCACTGGGAAGACAAGTGCCGAGTGAATCCAGAAGTAGCCGTGTCATAGTCACTAATTGTACCACAGAATGAAGGCACACCAGGGTATCAATTTAAAGGAAAGGTATTTTAATGTCCTGTCCTGTGTTCATTGTTATCAGAGACTGAATTTTTGATTAACACAAATTCCCTTTCTGCATTGAAAAATAACTAAATATTAAATGGTTGTTCCTTGGTTTACCTCGAATTAATTGATGTGAAATTTTATCCTCTGGACCAATGTGCATCTCCGATCTCTCTGATCTGTAGATATCTCCTACATCCTTGGCAATAATTCATATTCTTAGGAGAAAGAAGTCTACGGGTGAATGGAATGCTTGATCTCAGAAAATGGAAAAGAATTCAAGCTCTGGTTAGTTTATGATAAGGACATTCCTTTGCTGGGAAGAATGGTAAAAGCTTTTATCTTGATTTAGTCCTTGCTTTCCATTCTTTCATTAAATCCAAATTTCAAGTAATAGGCCATAAATATGGATTTTAACATTTTAATCTTTTTCTGCATAAAATATTTATTTCCTAGGTCCTGTGAACTGGAACGGTGTTTGTTCACATGCGCTTAAATTTAAAACACGAAATCTGATGATGCAGAAAAATATGTGAAACTGCTTTGTTTTGCCTAGTGACCATTTTCTAAAGAACTTTTATAGCAAAATGTACTTATCATTTTCACAGTATTTATAGAAAAGAAGGCTAGAGGGGGAAAAATTCTGAATATATGAGTGTCTTGACAATGATCTGTTAGAAGGAGGGAAGGAGGAAAGAAGGGGAAGGAGGAAGAGAGTGTGAGAGAAAGAGGAGTTAGGGTGAGAACTATGAAGGAGGCTTCTAACATCTATGTGTTGCCATGGGAACAGCATCCCACTTCTTCCAAAGCAACAGCAATAATAATGAAGCTTACCTGGAAACAGAAATAGAAATCCCCCTAAAGAAGCCTGGTCCTACTTCAGCACAATATATTCCTGGAAAAGTATCCATATTAACTTCCCGAATTTAAAATACTTTTTATCTAATTAGAGAACAACATAATTATTCATTAAAAATCGAATTATCAGCTTCCGCAAGCACAGCAGCAGTGGCGATGCGGCATATGCACGCAGTGGGGAAGAAACTGGATTCCCAGAGATTCTTTCCCAGAAGAAGAAATCTTTTCTTTTGTCTAAAAATCCATAGGGCAGGTGGAGAACTCGGTGAACTGTGCGTCTGAGATGAAGTAGGGGTGGGAGGTTTCAGATACACAGAAATTAGAGTGAACGCCCCTACCCTCCTTGCCCACCCACACGTTTTCTGTGTGGTTACGTCATATGCCTGGCATACAGGCAGCACTCAATAAGTGTTAGATGCTATGTTGAATGGATTGAAATGGATGACCTGATGCAAAACCCTAGAAGGTGGACACAGGAGTGTGGTGGGCACAGCGATGAGCTCCCAAAGATATCCACATCCTCATGCCACGACCCAGGATAGGCTTTGTTATACCTCAAAGGGGAATTAAGGTTTGTCATGGGATTAAGGTTGCTAATCAGCTGATTTTAAAATAGACGCATTACCCTGAGTTAATTCTGGGGCCCAGTACTTTATCCCAAGGCTCCTTAAAACCAGAGGAAGAGTTAGGGGAGGAAGTTAGTGATGTGATGTGACAGTGCGCACCATTACTCACTTTTCAGATGAAGGAAGGACCAGAAGTCCAGGGCCAGCAGACTCTCTTAGAGGCTCCAGAAAATGACACAGCCCAGTGACATATTGATTTTCTCCCAGTGAGACCTGCTTCAGACTTTTGATCTACAGAACTGTAAGATAACACACTTTGTGTGCATCTAAGACACTGAAGTTGTGGTGAATTGTTATAGCAAAATAGAACACTATTAGTGAGTAAGATTATAGAAATCTGCAGAAATGATTTTGTTAGGGATGTTCAGGCAAAATTTAAACAGATCTCAGGACTGGAGACATCTCATTCTTAAAGGTACAGGAAAACTTTAAAAATTCAGGTCATGTGTGTTCATTTACCGTCAGGGTTAAAAATCTATATTTAAATCAGTGCACCCTGTCATCAGCTCCTACTCTGTCCCCTCGTCCACTGTCTGTCTTCACTGCCACCCCACAGCTATGTACGCACATGCACATGTGTGTACATGCACACACACACATTTATGGCATTTTAATTGTATGTACGTTACGTACTTTTCAATTTTTTCATACTTGACTATACTTGTGACACATCACAACACTAACAAATTATTTATTTCTTGAAATTCTCTGTTTCTTTCACACCCAAAATACCATGCTTTCCATTTTTTCTCTTCCTCTCTCAGCACTCCTTCTTATTTTTTCTTTTGTCTTCCTTAACATTTTTATTGTTACAGGGAATAGAGACTCTCAGTAATTCAAGTGCTAGTGACAGGGTAAGCTTTAAATATGTAAGAAGCGATAAGAGAAGTTGGAAAGCATGGAAATCTTAGCAACCAAGGTAGGAACTTCAGGCCTGATAGACCCTCCCACTGAAAGATGTAGGACCTTAGAAGAAAGAGTTTGTGGGTCTTCATTTTACGGTCCCTCCATTTACAAGGCTGGTACGTCAGTCTCTGAATCTTTTGGTGTATCTTCTAACTTCTCTCATGACCACATTTTTAAAAATAGGCTTTATTTTTAGAGCAGTTTGAGATTCTCAGCAAACTTGACCAGAAGGTACAGAGATTTCCAGACTCCCCTGCCCCTCGCAAGGATAACCTCCCCTGTTATCAGTATCTCCCAACAGAGTGGGACGATTTGTTAGAAGGGACGAACCTACATATACATCATTATTGCTCAGAGACCATAGTTGACAGCTGAATTCAGTCTTGGTGTTCTACACGTCTGGGGTTTGGAAAATTCATAATGGCCTGTATCCACCATTGCAGTAGAATACAGTGTCTTGCCCAGAGCAGAAATGTTTAATTTCTGCTTACAATGAAGCTCCTGAGTTGGGCTGTGTCCCCAGGTGGCTGACTGCTTGACCTGGAGCTTCTGGAACTGCTGCTGACTGGCTGGCGGGCAGGTGAGCCCATGATGCTATTGGGCTAGAGGGAGGACTCCAGAATGGCACTTTCCAGCACCAGTATCCTTGTGGTAGAACAAGATCCCCAAATAGGCTGTCATAAATGTCTATTCCCCAGGGAGAGCCCCCGTTGCATCCTGCCTATTTGGGAGGCTCTCCAAGATCACCAGATGGGTCTGACCCAGGTTCCTGTCAAATTACTGTCTCTGCACTGGGGCTTGGAGCCTGTGAGAGTTTGTGTGTGCCTTTTAGACAGGGGCTCTGTTTCCTACAGCCTTCTTGTTCTCTTGTGTGCAAGCCCTACCCTCAACCAGATATTCTGGCAGCTCATCTTCCCACTGCAGGATCCTCCTGGGAGTCCAATGTGGGGCTTGGGCCCTTTGCTCCTTGGGGAGAATTTCTGCAATTGTGATTATCCTCCCATCTGTGGGTCACCTACCTGGGGGTATGGGTCTTGACTATACCATGTCTTTGCCCCTCCTACCCATCTCATTGTGGTTCCTTCTTTGTATCTTTAGTTGTGAACAATCTTTTCTGCTAGTCTTCAGGTCACTCTCATCAATAGTTTCTCTGTAATAGCTGTAATTTCGGTGCCCCCTTGGGAGGAGGTTAGCTCAGGGTCTTCCTAACCTGTCATCTTGGCCACTCCTCTTCATACAAACTTTAGAATTGGTTTGTTGATATTCACAAAGTATCTTGCTGGGATTTTGATTGGGATTGCATTGAATCTATAGATCATTTTGGGAAGAACTGATGTCTTGAAAATACTGACTCTTTCTATTCCAGAACATGGGATATCTCTCCATTTATTTAGTTTTTCTTTATCTATGTTCATGAGAGTTCTGGAGTTTTATTCATATAAATTCAATACACACTTTGTTAGATTTATACCTAAATATTTCATTTTTGATGGTGTTAATGTATACAATGCTGTGTGTGAATTTCAATTTCCACTTGTTCATTACTGGTATATAGAAATATGATTGACTTTTGTATATTAACATTGGAACTTGTAATCCTGCTCTAATCATTTATTAGTTCCAGGAGATTATTTTGTTAATTCTTTTGAATTTTCTACATAGATGATCGTGCCATCTGCATATGAAGACAGTTTTATTTCTTCCTTCCCAATATATATGCCCTTTGTTTCTGTTTCTTGTCTTATTACATTAGCTAGGACTTTCAGCACTGCTTTCACTGCATCCCACTAATTTGATAAGTTATGTTTTTATATTCATTTAGTTCAAAATATTTTTTATTTCTCTTGAGACTTCTTCTTTCACCCATGTGTTATTTAGAAGCATGTTTTTTAATATCCAACTATTCGGGGATTTTTCCAGCTGTTGTTCTGATACCAGTTTTACCTTAATTGCATGGTTGACTGAGAATAGATATTGTGTGATTTCTATTCTTTTAAGTTTGTTAAGGTAACTCTGTGGCCCATAATGTGGTCCACCCTGGTGAATGTTCCATGTGAGCCTGAGACAAATATGCTTTTTGCTGTTATTGAATAAACTAGTCTATAGATGTCCCTTATATCCAGTTGATTTTACATATGTCCAGTTGAATATATATCCCATCAATTTTAATGTTCTATTTGCTTACTAATTGTCTGCTTGCTCTCCAAATGGATCTATCCATTTCTGATAAAGAGGGGTGTTGAAGTCTCCAACTACAGTAGTGGATACATCTATTTCAACTTGCAGTTCTATCAGCTTTTGTCTTATGTATTTTGATACTCTGCTGTGAGTCACATACCTGTCAAGGATCATTAACACTTCTTGGAGAACTGACCCCTTTATCATTATGCAATACCTCTCTTTATCCCTGATACCTTTCCTTGGTCTGAAGTCTGTTCTATCAGAAATCAACATAGCTACTCTGCTCTCTTTTGATGGATGTTAGTATAATTTATCTTTCTGCATCCATTTACTTTTAATATTTATGTGCGCTTATATTTAAAGAGGATTTCTTGTAGACAATATATAGTTGGGTCCTGTTTTTTTAATCTACTCTGACAATCTTTTTAAACTGATATGTTTAGACCATTGAGTTCACTGTGATTGTTGATATATTAAAACCTGTCAGATTTGTTATAGTTTTCTATTTGTTGCCCTTGTTCTTTAATTCTGTTTTTGCCTTCCACTTATTTTCTATTTTTTTGTGGTTTTTATTGAGCATTTTATATAATTCACTTTTCTCTCTTATACATTACTTTTATTTTTGTTTTTTTTTTGTTTTTTTTTTTAATTTTTTAGTGGCTGCCCTAGAGTTTGCAATGTACAACTAATCCAAGTCCACTTTCAAATAACACTGTACTACATCACGGATTGTGTGAGGACCTTATAATAACAAAATAATGCTAATTCCTTCCTCCCATCCCTTGTACCATTGCTGTAACTCATTTCACTTATACATAAGAATACATATATGCAAGCATATATAATTGAACATATTGTTGTTATTATTATCTCGAACACATTTTTATCTGTTGGTTCAATGAAGAAATAAAAAAAGAAGGGGAGGAGTCAAGATGGTGGAATAGGAGGATGCGGAATTTGTCAATCCCCACAAGTTCATCAAAAACACATCTACAAGTAGATCAATTCCCACAGAGAACATGCTCAGCATTAACGGTAGACTTCAGACACCTAAAAGAATGAAAGAAAGAAGAAAAGAGGAAAAAAGAAAAGAGGAATCAATAAAGAGACCAGCAACCCTGGTGGGAAACGAAGGTGCAGAGAGATCTCCACATTAAGAAAGAATCCCTCACGGAGGGGAAATCAACTGGGACAGAAAAGGAACTTCAAGGGATCAAAGGAAAATGCAGCAGACAGTCTGTGGAAGGCAGGACCAAGTGAGAACTGCATGCGTGATCTACACTGCAGCTCTGCACATTCCAGCCTGAATCGTGAGTTGCCTGTTGTGAACGGGAGCTGGGTGTTGGAAAGAGGGGTTTAGAGTGCAGACTCAGGGAGAGGACAGCTCTTGGCTGTGAAAAGACAGCCTGAAGGGACAGGAGCAAGGGGTGCCACAACCTGTGGAAAAAGCCTGAGACACCATAGCTAGGCATCATTGTTGAGCAGTGTACAAGGGGCAGAGCCACTATTATAACCCCCTTCCCCATCTGCCAGCTTCTTTGGCCTCTGCAGGCATTGGGAGGGGCTCCCACCTAAGCAAGCCCACCCACCCCTCGGGCTGGGGTCTCCTTCACCTGCGTAGGTTCCAGAGGCCTGAGTGCTGCCTGCCACAAAACCTTCTTGTGAATCAGTCCCGGGTGCCCCTGCCTGAGATGAGAGTCTGCCGAAGCTGGCAGGATTGGAAGGTCAAAGCATAGGGTTGGAAGAAGAGACCCGGGGAGAGAAACACAGTTGGCTGCACAGATACAGTAGAAGGGATGGGAGTGAGGGGACACATGGAATGCCCCTAGAGGAAGCAGGGTCTGCCTGGAAAGCAAGGCACCATCGCTGAGAGGTGTGCAGTTGGCAGGGCCATCGATACTCCCATATGCCAGCTCCCGCCACTGCAGGTACTGGGAATACCCAAGTGTACTCCAAGCAGCCGCTGCTTTTGCTCCCACTCACCTGGACAGGGACCAGATGCCTGAGGGCAGCACACACACAGAGGTGGGGTTAAAACCAAAACTGAACATGAGGGGCAGTGCAATTAAGGAAGAGGAAGGCAAACCTCCCCACCTAGCAGCACAACCTGTGAATCAAATTCCCAAGATCAGATGGGTAAACCCTTCATTTGTGGAATACATGAATAGACAATGAGTGTTTCAACATCTGAGACCAGTCTGGCCTTCATAACACTGGACTTTGTGGGCAAGTACACAAGGAAATCGGACCAGGTCAGCGTCTGAGCTGGGCCCACAGTGTCCACAGCAGGTCTAAAGACCTCCCTAGAGGTACTGGAAGGCCTCCTGGGGAGGTGACCCCAGGAAAATATTCTTACTACTATTATTCTTTGTTGGTTTGTTTCATTTTGTTCAGTTGTTGGTGTTGTTGCTTTTATTATTTTTTATCTTTTATTTTCTACTTTTATTTAAAAAATTTTTAATCTTATGTTATTTTCTTTATACATGTAAAGTTTTTATTTTTATATTTTTCCTTTACTTTTTTGTTGCTTTGTGGCTTTTGTCTTGTCTTGTTCTTCATTTTATATGTATTTTTTCCTTTTTTCTTTTTTTTTAAAATTGTTTTTAGGTGTATATTCTATCTTTTATTTGCTTTTTTGTTGTTCCTGTTGGTGTTGATGCTGTTTGTTCATCCCTATTTCTATTTTGTTTTTCATTCTTTGCTTTCATTAGTATAATCCTTATCAACAGTTCTCATATTAGAATTCTCTTGTTTGGTTGTCTTTCCCTTGTTTTTTTTTTTTCTTTTCTGGGTGTGTGTGTGTGTGTGTGTGTGTGTGTGTTTTGTTTTGTTTTTCATTTTTTTTGTGGGGGGAGGGCTGCACTGTGCAGCCTGCGGGCTCTTGGTTCCCTGACCAGGGGTCAGGCCTGGGCATCAAGGGTAGGAACATAGAGTCCAGGATGCTGGAACAGCAGAGAATTTCTGGGCCCAGGGAATATTAATAGGAGTGTACATTCCTGAAGGTATCCATATCAACACCAAGACCTGTCCCCACACTACTGCCTGCAGGCTCCAGTGGTAAAAACCTCACACCAAACAACCAGCAAGACAGGAATACAACCCCATCCATTAGTATACAGGCTGCCTAAAGTCATGCTAAACTCACATACATCCCAAAACATACCACCTGATGTAGCCCTGCCCATCAGAGGAAAAAGACTCAGCTCCACTCAACAGAGCACAGGCACCAGGCCCTCCCACCAAGAAGCCTGCACAAGCCACTGGACCAACCTCACTCAGCAGGAGGCAGTCAACAGAAGCAGGAGAAACTATGACCCTGAAGCC
>NW_006792971.1:159043-186160 GCF_000442215.2 Lipotes vexillifer | reverse complement strand
AGAAAAAACAATGACCCTGAAGCCTGCTGAACGAAGACCATAAACACAGTGGGCTAGACAAAATGAAATGACATAGAAATACGCTGCAGATAATGGAGCAAGGTAAAATCTCACAATACCAAATAAGTGAAGAGGAAATTAGCAAGTTACCTGACAAAGAATTCAGAGTAATGATAATAAATATGATCCAAGATCTAGGAAAAGGAATGGAGAAAATACAAGAAATATTTTAAAAGGATCTAGAGGAAATAAAGAATAAACCATCAGTGATGAATAACACAACTGAAATGAAAAATACACTAGAAGGAAGCAACAGCAGAATAACTGAGGCAGAAGAAAGAAGAAGTGAGCTGGAGTGTAGAAAGGTAGAAATACCTGCCAAGGAACAGAATAAAGGGAAAAGAATGGAAAGAATTGAGGACAGTCTCAGAGACCTCTGGGAAACCTCAAACGCACCAACATTCAAATTATAGGGGTCCAAGAAGAAGAAGAGAAAGGGAAAGGTCCTGAGAAAATACCTGAAGAGACAATAGTTGAAAACTTCCTTAACATGGGAAAAGAAATAGTCAATCAAATACAGGAAGCACAGAGTTCTGTACAGGATAAACCCAAGGAGAAACACACCGAGACACATATTAATCTAACTAACAAAAATTAAATACAAAGAAAAAAATATTAAAAGCAGCAAGGGAAAAGCAACAAACAAGGGAGTACCCATAAAGTTATCAGCTGATTTTTCAGGAGAAACTTTGCAGGTCAGAAGGATTGGCAGACATATTTAAAGTGATGAAAGGGAAAAACCTAAACCAAGATTACTCTGCTCAGTGAGGATCTCATTTAGAATTGACAGAGGAATCAAACCCTTTACAGACAAGAAAAAGCTAAGAGAATTCAGCACCACAAAACCAGCCTTACAACAAATGCTAAAGGAACTTCTCTAGGTGGTAAAAACAAGAAAAGAAAAAGACCTACAAGAGCAAACCCAAAACAATTAAGAAAATGGTAATAGGGACATACATATCTATAATTACCTTAAATGTAAATGGATTAAATGCTCCAACCAAAAGACACAGACTAGCTGAATGGATACAAAAATAAGACTGTATATATGCTGTCTACAAGAGACCTACTTCAATCTAGGGACGACACAGACTAGAAGTGAGGGGATAGAAAAAGAATTTCCATGCAAATGCAAATCAAAAGAAAGCTGGAGTAGCAATATTCATATCAGATAAAATAGACTGTGAAATAAAGACTATTACAAGAGACAAGGAAGGACACTACATATCGATCAAGGGATCAATCCAAGAAGAAGATAGAACAATTGTAAATATTTACGCATCCAACGTAGGATCACCTCAGTACATAAGGCAAATGCTAACAGCCATAAAACGGACATCGACAGTAACACAGTCATAGTAGGGAACTTTAGCACCTCACTTAAACCAACTGACAGATCATCCAAACAGGAAATAAACGAGGAAACACAAGCTTTAAATGACACAATAGACCAAACAGACTTAATTGGCTTTTATAGGACTTTCCACCTGAAAGTGGTAGAATAAACTTTCTTCTCAAGTGCTCATGGAACATTCTCCAGGATAGATCACATCTTGGGTCACAAATCGAGCCTCAGTAAATTTAAGAAAATTGAAATTGTATCAAGCATCTTTTCCAACCCCAACGTTATGAGATTAGAAATCAATTACAGAAAAAAAACTGCAAAAAATACAAACACATGGAGGCTAAACTACACCCTACTAAATAACCAAGAGATCACTGAAGAAATTAAAGAAGAAATTCAAAAATCCCTAGAAACAAATGACAATGAAAACACAACTACCCAAAACCTATGGGATGCAACAAAAGCAGTTCCAAGATGGAAGTTTATAACAATACAATCCTACTGCAAGAAACAAGAAAAATAGCAAATAAACAACATAACCTTACACCCAAAGGAACTCGAGAAAGAAGAACAAACAAAACCCAAATTTAGCAGAAGGAAAGAAATCACAACGATCAGAGCAGAAATAAATGAAATAGTAATGAAGAAAACAATAGCAAAGATCAATAAAACTAAAAGGTGGTTCTTTGAGAAGATAAACAAATTTGATAAACCTTTAGCCAGACTCATCAAGAACAAAAGGAAGAGGACTCAAATCAGTAAAATTAGAAATAAAAAATGAGAAGTTACAACTGGCACCATAGAAATACAAAGGATCATAAGAGAATAATACAAGCAACTATATGCCAATAAAATGGACAATCTAGAGGAAATGGACAAATTCTTAGAAAAGTACAACCTTCCAAGACTGAACTAGAAGAAATAGAAAATATGAACAGACCAATCACAAGTAATGAAATTGAAACTATAATTAATAATCTTCCAACAAACAAAAGTCCAGGACCAGATGGCTTCACAGGTGAATTCTATCAAACATTTAGAGAACAGCTAACACTTATCCTTCTCAAACTCTTACAAAAAATGGCAGAGTGTGGAACACTGCCTGACTCATTCTATGAGGCCACCATCTCCCTGATACCAAAACCAGACAAAGATATCACAAAAAAAGAAAATTACAGGCCAATATCACTGATGAACATAGATGCAAAAATCCTCAACAAAATACTGGCAAACAGAATCCAATAGCACATTAAAAGGATCATATACCATGATAAAGTGGGGTTTATCCCAGGGATACAAGGATTCTTCAATACATGCAATCAATCAATGTGATACACCATACACAAAAATAAACTCAGAATGTATTAAAGACCAAAATGTAAGGCCAGACACTATAAAACTCTTAGAGGAAAACATAGGCAGAACACTCTATGACATAAATCACAGCAACATCTTTTTTGACCCACCTCCTAGAGTAATGAAAATTAAAACAGAAATAAACAAATGGGACCTAATTAAACTTAAAATCTTTTGCACAGCAAAGGAAACCATAATCAAGATGAAAAGACAACCTTCAGAATGAGAGAAAATATTTGCAATTGAAGCAACTGACAAAGGATTAATCTCCAAAATATACAAGCAACTCATGCAGCTCAATATCAAAAAAACCCCCCAAACAACCCAATCAAAAATGGGCAGAAGACCTAAGTAGACATTTCTCCAAAGAAGACATATAGATGATGAACAAGCACATGAAAAGATGGTCAACATCACTAATTATTAGAGAAATGCAAATCAAAACTACAATGAGGTATATAACCTCACACCAGTCAGAATGGCCATCATAAAAAAATCTACAAAAAATACATGCTGGAAAGGGTGTGGAGAAAAGGGGACCCTCATACACTGTTGGTGGGAATGTAAATTGGTACAGTCATTATGGAAAACAGTATGGAGGTTCCTTAAAAAAACTAAAAATATGGTGCCACAATCCCACTACTGGGCATACACCCTGAGAAAACCATAATTCAAAAAAACACGTGCATCCCAATGTTCACAGCAGCACTGTTTACAGTTGCTGCAAATGGCATTATCTTGTTCTTTTTTATGGCTGAGTAATATTCCATTGTGTATATGTACCACATCTTCTTTATCCATTCCTCTTCTTGATAGACATTTAGGTTGTTTCCATGTGTTGGCTATTGTAAAAATAGTGCTGCAATTAATATTGGGGTGTATCTTTTCAAATTATAGTTTTCTCCAGATATATGCCCAGGAGTGGGATGGCAGGATCATACAGTACCTCTATTTTTAGTTTTTGGAGGAACCTCCATACTCTTTCCACAGTAGCTGCACCAACTTACATTCCCAGAGAGGTTAATGTTAATAACATACTTTATGATATTTTGCACTATAAAATATAGAACTCTAAAACTTAACAGATAGCCCCAGGAACCATTTCCCTCATATTTAACAAGGGGAATTTTCCAACTTCCTCCTCACATGCACTGGCAGAAGATGAAACTGAAAGTGACTTAACTACAGGTGCATATATTTGGCATAAAATCTCTTCCTTTGAACATGACAGAATCTAGCAAAATCTGGCACTAATGTAATTGTGTGTCTGGATTTTTGAATGCTATTCTTTCAAATAAAAATTGTACACATGAAAACTGACTCAGGAATCTTTAAAAACCCATGTCACCTTCTACAATTCCATGTAGAGCTTTCTGAAGCCTGCATGACACCTTTTTTTTGGTGATATACAGGTAAAATTATGCTATTTGGAGCCTGCAAAGATTATATCAGAAGGTAATTGCAGAGAGTCAGCAGTTTGAAATAGGTAGGAGATGAATTGTATTCAGAAAGAAAAGCTTGGTAGAGAACTTTTGCACGGTTGTATAGAATTGATTCAGAGAAATATTATCTTTTGTTCGCTATTAAGGTTTGTCAAACCTGAATCCACAAAGCATATTGATTTGTTGTCAGTAAATTGCATATGCTGGATGGATCTGTTTATACCACTATTGTATGAAGCTTATTTCATTCTGCTTGCTTGAGGCTCAGAAAAGAAGCTCAGATTTACCACCCCACTGTTACCAAGTAATTCCTTCATCCATTTTGAATTTGATTCCTACAGGACAGAGGAAATTATCTCATAAATATGGCCCCTGACTTTAGCAATTTTGTTGTGGTACACCCTGAAAATTATTTTCTTTCTTAACTTCCACTCCTGTTGCTTACCTGTTTGAGTACACTCTTCGATCTGTCTTAGGAGATGAGATATGGGTCAGGTTTAATTTCTTAGCTGCTAATTTTACTTTCTTTACACTGTATTTGATTATCTAAAAGGCCCAGAATAGAAGCTACATAAGGTGTCTTCGCAGTACTGGCTGAACATCTGCAGCAGCTCATGCGGTATTTCACATGTACCGAGTAAATTGCTTCCGTAAGTAGGATAATGTTGTATCGCTCTCCCGTTAGGTTGAGTTGAATATTTATGCTTTCATATTATAAGTTGCACAGTATGTTCTGTGGTATGGGGAACAAGAAGAGCAAGAGGGTGACAAAAATGTTTTCTTGAGTTTTGAGCTCGGATGGAAATACTTTCAGGGAAATCAGGGTACTTATTACAGAGGAAAGGAAGTGTTCCAGTGGAGAGAGAAAAGGAGGAAGAAGAAATTGAGTGATGCAGCCCTGAGTTTGCAGAAGTGTGTACCTACCAGGAGGGCGGCAACAGTGCATTCTTCCCTCGTCTTCTTCCTTCTCCTGCTCCATCTCCTCCACAGAGGACAGAAGGTTACTTTGAGTATTTTCTTGGGTAATTAGTCATATGTGCTCATATATGTCTATTCGACACAGGAATCGCATTTACCTATGAATAGCTTACCTGGAATTGTATGGCTTTCCCTTATTTCACTCATTGTGAGTTTCTCCAAGGACCTGAGCTCTTCAGTAAGACCTAGATGTCTAAAATTCTCCTTTGTAACAAGGTATCCAACTCTGATTGATTCTCCTCATGGACAATCTGAAATTCTTCTGAACCTTTTTTTCCTCATCAAAATTTTCTTATGACTTCTTTTACAGATAACATGAATTCTGATAGGTAATACACTCAAATACAATCCCAAGCTATTTTGCTCACACTGTGCGTTTGAGAGTTTGGGGGCTTCCAAATGTCCATTTTAAAAAATGATGGCATCATTATCCCAGGTCTTCTGAGCTATCTCCCATGGAATAATTTTTATTCTACCTATCTGGCTTATATCCTTGCAAGTAATAAGTATTGAAATTTTTTTGTCAAATAGATATTAAATTTGTTAGTTTTTCTTTTGCTTTAAAAACTTCTTTGAGATTTACATCTTATTCACAGAGCGCCTTCCTATGTGCTAGGCTCTGTTTTAGGCAGTGGAATATAGAAATGGACAAAATCTGAACTCTTTAACTGTGTGTGTGTGTGTGTGTGTGTGTGTGTGTGTGTGTGTGTGTACGCAGAGGGAGGGCAGGCAGTCCTAAGTCAATGAATCAAACAATAAGATAGTTTCCAAGAGTGCTAAGTGTCAAGAAAGAAGGTTGGGCAATTTCCCAGAGCATGACTGGGTTGGAGGAAGGTTAATTCAATGGGGACAGTCAAGGAAGGCTTGTTTGAGGAGCTGTTACCTGAGCTAAGACCTGACTGATACAAAGGAGTTGAGGATGTGAACATCCTCATGTGGGAGGTTCATTCATGTTGAATGAAGGGCAGGTGCAGGAACCCTACAGAAGGAAGATGAAGAAGAGGCCAGTGTGGATGACATGTAGGAAACAGGGCAGCGTGGCAAGAAGTGAGTTATATGGCACACGGGTCACATCACATTTGGTCTTGTAGGTCCTACATGATTGCATTTCAGGAGTCTTCCCTGATGCTAGGTGAGATAGGATTCCATTGGTTGGTTGAAGGCAGGGAGATATAAGATCATATTTAGTACACGTACTCCTCTTGTGAAGAAAGGGTACTCGTTAGAGAGCTTTATTCATCGAGTCCCTAGTCACAAGCAGAAAAATCCAGCTTTCTGGTGTACTCAGAAAGTGATTTTTGGGTCAGTGTATTAATGAGTCCAGAGAATCATTGGCTTCAGACTCAAGGTTCTGAGCAGTTGTCTCTGGTTTGTTGAGGTTCTGCAAGAAGAGAAGCTGGGGAAATTTGTGTCTTGTGATTTCAGCCTCTATAGCAGGAAGCAAGTTTTGCATGGCACATTCTTTAAGTGTAAAAAAGGTTCATATGTTGGACAGCTAATAAGGTGACAAGTATCCACCCGAGAGGCTAGTGCAGTGATCAAGGCGAATGGCCATTTTGGCTTGGACCAGCGTGGGAGAAGTAAAGACAAATCTTGGGATTCTAAATTACTTGGAAGTAGAGTCGACAGGAATTTCTTTTGGCGTGGATGTGGGGCATTCAGAGGGAAAGAAAGCACCAAGTGTAATTCCTAGGTTTGGGCCTTAAGAACCTAGGTGGATGGTGTTGACAGTAACTGAGAATGAGGAACCAGGCCAGAAGTGGGTGCATATCTGGGCAGAAAATCAAGATACTCCTGGGTTATTTTATATTTAAAGCAGCCATGAGACATTACCTGGTGATGCTAAGTTTATTAATTATAGAGCTTTGGGGCAAGGTCAAGGTTGGAGATATAAACATAGGCTCATAGCCCTTTAGTCCCTTTTTCCAGTAAGCTTTTAGGTTTATTGCAGCCATTCTAGACTTTTAAGTACTTGCTTTAATAGTGCCAATTACCTTTTCACTCAACAAATTGAAATATCTCTGCAAAATGGCATGTGGTATGAAGTGAAAACTCTCCTGCCGAGCTTCCCTGGCCCCTGTAGTCTGACTGAGCCTGGCACCTTCATACCGCTCCCTATTTTCCATTGCTTCCCAGCAGAGAAACAACCACTGTGATGACTAAGCCAGCGTGCTCACTGGTTATCCCATACTCATTGTGAATTTTCTGATTCTGATGTTTTTTATTGTTGTTATTCTCCCAACTTACAAACATTATAGTAGAATGTTCAAGAGAACTCTGCAGCATGACAGGCCAGAAGTGGCTCTGAGGCTCTCCAGTTACTGCCTACCTGATCTAGGATGCATTAAAATTCTGCAGCTCTCATCCGTAGTGGGAAGACCAAATTCCATGGGGATAATAAGATAATATTTATTCCTTGGGGCCGTGGTGAGAATGAAGTGACAGCGTGTTTATAAATGCTTGACACACACTGCAGATACTCAGTAGATGATAACTTTAATTAGTATTGTTCATCTTTCCCTTCCATTTCCAAATGCAAAAAATTCATCTTTCAAGAAAAAAATCCATCCTTCAAGGACAAGCTCAGGAAGCTTCTTGCAGGGCTCCTCAGCCTAGTCAAGGCTGTCATGGAAAGCAATGCCTACAAAGATTTACTGAACAAAGGGTATCCTGAATATCCAAGCACAAAACAGAGTCAGCTCCCTGAGGCTGGGGCCAGGTCTAAGCGTATTCCCCTGCAGCTCCATAGACTGAGGTCTGAAGGCTCATTCCCACTCCCCTCTGCATCTGAGCCACTTTCCTAGCTTCTCCATGCTTACTCAGTCTCTGTGCTCACAGAGGAGGTCCCAGCTCCCCAGAACTTGTGACTGCATATGCCTCTGGCTTGTTGTGATTTATGACTGCCCTAGCTCCACAGGAGTCTGTAGGTCACATGAATTGTGACGCTTAATCTGTACCTCTTTAACTTAATTTAAATTCTCTAGAACGAGAATGTTTGGCCTAACCTTTATGATTTCCCTTGGGTTGGCTGTCCAGCTGCAGCCGGGTTGCAAAATGAGGCTGCTTAGTATATTAGGCTTACACCTTCCTGGAAGTTAGAGACAGGACAATTTAAGCTAGAAGGGTTTGGGGGCACAGCCAGCAAAGTAATTTGTTGTCCAGGGTAATTTATAAGGAGGAGGAGGCCACTCCAGCTAACTCAGGTAGTAAGGGATTTAACTGAAAGGATACAAAGGAAACATAAAGGTGCAGGCCATAAAATACCGGGTCACATAGGAGCTGGTAAATCTCATTGCTGTCTCAAGCTGATTCTGCAGGCCTCTCTTTTCCTCTCTGCAGGCTGGTTTATTCACACACTCAAGAATATGAACTGCTCATTCAACATAGGCAGATATGTCATCCATGGAGCTGTGCTAGGTTTTCTCTGCTTATGCAAGGGATCAGGCGTCCATAATGTTGTCTGTCCTTGGTTTTTCTCCATTGACTAGACATCGTGACACAGCAGTTTCCTTACGTCTCCTGATCCCACCACACTCGTTGCCCTGGTGACCTCACCCAGCCCGTGTATGTTCTGACAAACTCTCAGCTTATATCTCCCGTGGGCCCCAGGCCATATACTCAGTTGCCTACTTGATATCCTGACTTGAATTTCTTTTTGATTCTACTTCCTTCAGTAAAGTGGATAAACTTGTACATATACATATTTTTTGTTTGTTTTTAATTTTTATAGACTTGTAAATGTTACTTTCCCTTTACAGCTATTACAAAATACTGGCTCTATTCCCCGTGCTGTACAATACACCCTTGAGCCCACCTTACACCCAACAGTTTGTGTCTCTCCATCCCCGACCTCGTTACTCCCCCTCCCGCCCTCCTCACGGGTGACCACCAGTTTGTTTTGTCCACTAGTTTGTTGTATTTTTTTAGATTCCACATGTAAGTGATATCATACAGTATTTGTCTTTCTCCAAGTCCATCTATGTTGCTTCATATGATAAAATTTCATTCTTTCTTATGGCTGGGTAATAGTCCATTGTATAAATGTGCCTCATCTTCTTTATTCATTCATCTGGTTTTGGACACTTAGGTGGCTTCCATGTCTTGACTATTATAAATAGTGCTGCTATGAACATTGGGATGCATTATCTTTTCAAATTAGTGTTTTTGTTTCTTCAGTTATATGCCCAGGAGGGAATTGCTGGGTCATATGGTAGCTCTATTTTTAGTTTTTTGAGGAATCCCCACACTGTTTTCCACAGTGGCTGCACCAGTTTATATTCCCACCTACAGTGTATTGACTTGGATTGTAATTCTCAACTCAAACTGGACACGTCTCAAACGTTAGTCCTGATCTCACCTCCCTTTCCAAACCTCTTCTGACCACAGTCTGTCTAGTCTCAGTTGATAGCAACTTTTTTTTCTACCTCCTCGGGCCAGAAGACTTGACACTACCTTCCACTCCTTCCTCTGCCTCATACCTTGTGGGAGACATAAACACTTGTCACCTCACCGTTAAAATATGTCCAGGATCTAATTACCTCTGTCCCAGCAGACCATGTCATTTTCACCCGAGTTACTTCACCAGATTTCTCACTAGTGTCCCAGCCTCCCCTCTGGATCCCTCTATAATCTCCCATCAGTAGATTTCCCAGAGTGATCCTGTAACCCATCACTCAGACTGCAAACCCCTCTGCTCAAAATCCTCCTTTGGCTTCTCCTGCAAAATAGAAGCAATGTCTTTACAATCTTCTGTAAGAACCATAAGCCGTCCCTCTGCCCTTTACTTCCAACTTTCTCTCTCACTGTTCACCCTCCTTCCATCTTGTTCTTCTCTTGCTTCACTGGCCCCTTTGCTGTCCTCTGACAAGTGGGGCAAGACCTCGCCTCAGGGCATCTGCATGCGATCTTCCTTCTGCCTGAAAGTTCCTTTCTCACGATGTCTACATCATTCTCCATTCAAGCTTTCACTAAAGGTCACCCTCTCAGCCTGCACCCCTCTCCCTACTTTATTTTATTCCAAAGCACTTATCAGGGTTTCACATACTATGTGTCATTCTTATTGATTGATTGATTCTGCCCCCTCCAGTGGAAGGTAAACTCCACAGAGGCAGGTTTCCGATTGACCCATTCATCACCGTGTCCTCAGCACCTAGAAAAACGCCTGGTAGTTGATAGGAACTGGGTAATATATGCGGAGTATGTTATAATATAACATAAAGGAATGCATTTATGAACAAAGGGCGAGGTGGGCAATTCATCATGTTCTTGTTTGGTTGTTCGATGGGGTGTTCATGGAAGAGAATCTTTCTCACGCACCTGGAATATGTGAGGCATTTTGTATTTTCTGATTATTTCATATCATCTGCTCCATGTTGTACACGATATTCTCCGCATCTTGTCAATAAGGACACTGGAATTCAGAGAGTGAAAGGAACACGCCCAACGTAGGCTTGTGACATGCACCCTGCTGCTGGCGTTAGGATTTCTGTCTACAGCCTTAGGGAGAACATTTCTGTTTCTCAGGAATAACCAGCACTTCCCTCCTCTTATCCTTGCAAAAATAGCAGCAGGAAAAATACCTATGGATTTTATTTCCTTTTGCAGTAAACAATTGAAAATAAACATTCTCACAATAGATAATAGACTTTGAGGTAGAGAATCCCCTGTTGCTATTGCATTCCTTCTCTGAGGGCCATTAGTGGCCTTTTACCCTTTTCTCTAAATATTTCTCATCAGGCCCGGCCCATCTCTTCTCTCCAAGCCTGCCTCTCTTCCCGGCCTAGCCATTTCCTGCTTAAAACTCCCATCTATTCTTGGGTTTTGAGGTCACAAAAACAATATTTTCCTCTAATGTTTCTGAGAATATTAATTGTAGGTTTTCCAAAATTTCTTCTGCTCTGCACCAAACACTGTGTCTCTTTCCTCTGAGATTGTTTCTTTTCTTTCCTGTTTGGTTTCTATCTTTAATGTCACCAAGTCTTCTTGGTTCTTCACTGGCTGTACCTTCATGTTAAAGAGTAAATATCTCTGGGTGCATGAGTGGGGCTTAACGGTAAAGCACACCAAAGGGCGATCCACTTCCAACTGTGGATGGGTCTTTCCTCTGATCCCTCCATTCTCCCTGTAGTCTTCTGCCTGGTGGGGGCACTGGGCAAACAAGAGTGTGGAGGAGACTGGGGGTCTCGTCCCACAGTCTGTAGACTTCCCTTAATCCACGGTTGTTGGCTCATCACCTTAGCTCTCCTTGGGCTGTGGCCCTAGGTCTGCAGGAGTAATTGCTTGCTGTACAGAGAGGGCCATGGTCCTGACCAACCCCTCCAGCCTCCAACTTGACCCCCACTTCCTCCCCTCACCGTTTTCAAAAGTATGTCTCCGGGCCTCCCTGGTGGCGCAGTGGTTGAGAATCTGCCTGCTAATGCAGGGGACACGGGTTCGAACCCTGGTCTGGGAGGATCCCACATGCCGCGGAGCAACTGGGCCCGTGAGCCATGGCCGCTGAGCCTGCGCGTCCGGAGCCTGTGCTCCGCAACGGGAGAGGCCACAACAGTGAGAGGCCCGCGCACCGCAATGAAGAGTGGCCCCCGCTCGCCGCAACTAGAGAAAGCCCTCGCACAGAAACGAGGACGCAACACAGCAAAAATACATAAATTAATTAATTAACTCCTACCCCCAACATCTAAAAAAAAAAAAAAAAAAAAAAAAAAAAAAAAGGACGTCTCCAAGGTCTAAGTCTTTCTGAGGTTCTGTGGCCCAAATCAGGTTAAATTCTTGCAGTTTTTTTCCCGGGCTGGAAAAGGGCAGAACGTTCTGTATTCTCCCAAGCCATTTACCTTGGGTAAATTCTTCAACCTTTCAGGGCCTTCTTTCCTGTAACTTGTGGATAATATAGTCCCTATTGCATGGGGCTATTACAACAATGAAGGCATTGATGAAAACACCTGGCACATGATAGATGGTAGATAAATGTTTGGGTTCATTATGCACGCTCAGTCTTTCCAAAATCTGCTGGTATCTCCCAGCTACTGTCCTCCCCTCTTCCATTCT
Organism: Lipotes vexillifer; assembly: GCF_000442215.2. Taxonomy (NCBI): domain Eukaryota; kingdom Metazoa; phylum Chordata; class Mammalia; order Artiodactyla; family Lipotidae; genus Lipotes; species Lipotes vexillifer. The sequence continues at coordinate 173,935 of NW_006792971.1, read as the reverse complement.
TTTGTCCTTATGGATTTAAATATTTGTCCTTACTCCCTATAAACAATTTAATAATGTTTTGAAAGCAAGTTGATATAAATGCACATGTTTAATAATTTATAATTAACTCCATCTCACCAATGGAACCTCCTAAATCTATCCCCCTTTTACCTATGACACTGAATCTCTGTTCTGATGATCTGCCTGCTACTTGTCAGCCTCTAGGATATGGCGTGCTCTCAATCCTCTTCCTAGGGACCAGGGTCCTGTTACTGAACCCCAGCCAGACTACTGGTGGAGAGGCATCTCTGATCGCAACCACTTGCTTCTTAGACTCTGCAAGTCCCCTGTGCTTCGGGTCACCTTCTCTGTGTCCAACCTAAAGAGACAACTCTACATTTTTCTTGTTTTCTTTTTTTTTGCGGTACGCGGGCCTCTCACTGCCGTGACCTCTCCCGTTGCGGAGCACAGGCTCCGGACGCGCAGGCTGGGCGGCCATGGCTCACGGGCCCAGGCGCTCCGCGGCATGTGGGATCCTCCTGGGGGCACGAACCCGCGTCCCCTGCATCGGCAGGCGGACTCTCAACCACTGCGCCACCAGGGAAGCCCGAGACACCTCTACTTTTACACGTGGGAATTTTCAGTGCTCGTGGGTCCTCCTCAGGTTTACTAATCACTACAGTGTTGCTTGTTTTAGCACCTTTTGGATCCTTCCCAGTTTTGGACTCAGCCACGCCTAGGTGTGACCTAAGATACGATACCCCTTCCTTTGTGACCTTCCCTTTCTTCGTATTTATGCGTTCTCACTTCCCATTTTCACTTTTCTCCTTTTTCTCTTATTCATTTTCTTCTCAGAAATTTGAAATAGCACTTTTAGTAACTTTTTAAAATATGACTTGATAGCATAGGTTGACAGATGTATTTATATTATATGCACTAGAAATAAGTTTGAGTGGCTAAGTACACAGGAAATAATCAGCAATGCATTATTGTTGAGGGAGATGTGAATGTTTTCTCATTACTATAAGAAGAGACATTTTAACTTTTTATTGTCTATTAGCAAAACACTCCTATTTCACCCTAGCTGCACATTAAGCTTCATATTCCAAAATAAGAAACAGTAATAGGATTTTATTCATAGTTTACTGCAATGAAAGTGAGTCTGTGAAAATGTCATTTTCATAATTACTCTCTCCCCTACTGCCATGACTATTAAATTAAGAAATACACAAATATTTATTTAGAAATCTTGTGAATATGAGGACTTTAAGATTGTACTATATTTGCTCTTCCCTCCTATGGGCTTTTGGGAAACATAGCCATTCTGAAATGGACAAAATGACCTGAAATTTACTAAATGCACATAAAATATTTAGTAATGTAAGCTACTGAGTGCTAGAGAGGAGCAGAAATTGGCTTGTGCTGATATTAACCATGGAGTCTACTGGGTCTGCAATGGGAAGGCCACTTGCTAAATGGTCATCTACTAATTAGAATACAAGGGCGGTTGTTTTCTGGTTGTTCACCCTTGCTTCAACGAGTGTACACAGTTCTGCCAGTTCTGCTCTGTCTGTGATGGGTAAGGTAGCTTGCTCACCGTGCAGAGGTCAACAGGCTTTCCTTTGCAGAGCTTGGATAAAGCAGAAACCAACTTCTAGGAGTATATGTCAGGGGAAAAGGAGGGAAGAAGTGAAGGAAGGAAGGAAGGAAAGAAGGAAAGAAGGAGGGAAGGAAGGAAGGGAGGGAGGGAGGGAGGGAGGGAAATTTGCCAGAACTAGATCTCATGCCAGCATCTGCTCCCACCTCAAGCACTGAATCACTGCTGAGTGCAAGCAGTCAATCTGCTAACATCATGTCTACTCATGCAGACTATGGGGTTAAAGATTGCCATCTAAACATGACAATCATGTAGGAAGTCAAATAGATCAAGCACTGCTTCTAATTTGAGTTTATACTAATCATTGGCTTTGTACATGCATGCACCGTCAAAATGACAGGAATAGTTCGTAGAGATTTAGTATTTTCTAATCATTTAAACTTAAATAGTTTTTAGAGATTTAGTATTTTATAATACTTTAAATGTAATTTAAAATGTAAAAGATATATTAAAATGAAGGTAGGGACCCATTATGCTTTAATTTTATTATCTGCCTGATCTTGGAGAGACAGATACATTTTCTCATGTCTAACCCAGTTACCTTTTGAATTCACATATTATACTCCATTCTACTACAGCAACTCAACAGTTTTATAATTTCATTGTTATATTAATCATTTTTTTGAGAAAATTAAGTGCTCAAGAGTATAAAATTCAAGTATTCTTATTTTTTTCTCCTATATATCTTGGTTTGCTGCTTCAGGAACTCTTCTTTCTCTGCTCTAGAGAAAAATATAACTTCTTTAATAAATAATTCTTTGCAAAGCATTTGATAGGAGACCACTTTGAGTTAGTGAACCCTGTAAAATTACAGGTTTATGGATGTTTTCCATCCTGTTAATGAAATTCAAGGCTCCTTGAAAAATGACACTTTTCAAAATTAAAAAATAAATCTTATATCAAAATATTATATCAGTCTCTCTCTTTCAAACACGCCAGGTTGAGGAGTCGTACAGCTCAAGGTTAAGATGCCACTCTCGGAGCCAGTTAGAGATTACAGGGAAGTGAGTTAGTTCTGGCATTTCGTCAAAATGACTATAGCTTCCCTGCAAATGTTTAAAGTGTGGTCGATGGAAAGAGACACATTTAATTTGTTTTTATCCTAAGACTCAGAAGAGACAAGCCAAAAAGCCATAAACGCTTTTCCTATTTTTAAGATTGATTTGAATGCCGTAAAATATGTAGAGTTCAGAGCTGTTTAGAGCACAGTGACGTTGGAGGCAAGTGAGGCTCTGAGTCCCATCCCTAGATGAGATTTATTGTTTGGCTCTTTGAAACTGTGCACCCAACGGTACTCTAAACTCTAGCTCGGTTTGCCAATCTGTGGTCCACAGGTGAGCTCTCACTTTTAGATGTGTCTCTTTGGGACCACACTTTAAAATATTAAGCTTCAATTTTTAATTTTTCTTAAAACAAATCAGGAGCTCGGTCTGAACACAGATGCATACGCCCCACCTGGACTAACGGGCTGGAGCGGAGGAGGGCTGCTTCCTTTCCATGCTCTTCGTGTAAAGTTTTGTTTCCGCTACCCTGCCTGGGCCCGTTGCCATTTAATTTTTCAAAACTTGCTTTGGATCTGGGGCAGCTGCTACCCTATGCGGCACCAGATTATGATTTAGGAGAGGTGATTCCTTACAGAGAGCATAAACTGGATTTCAGTCTCCTCTCATTCCGTCAGCTGAATGGCCTTGTGCAGTAGCCAAGCTGCCCAAGCTTATCCGGAATATACACACAGAGCCAGCGGCATCGAGATAAAATGGGGGTTCTGCACTGATTTGGAGGTTGGGTGAGCAAAAGAGCATAGCTGGCTCAGGACAAGTCAGTCATCATTATTTGGAAGAAAAGATAAAAAAACAAGACCTGGGAGGCCACTGCTTTGCTTTAAAGGGACAGCAGCATCGCTGACCCATACAAGGCACCTCTGATTCCTGTCCTATAAGTGAAGCTTTCATAGATTCTCCTCAATGTTACCTTTTTCAAAAGCTCAAATCCAGGAGCTTCCCTGGTGGCTCAGTGGTTAAGAATCCTCCTGCCAATGCAGGGGGCACGGGTTCCAGCCCTGGTCTTGGAAGATCCAACATGCCGTGGAGCAACTAAGCCCGTGCGCCACAACTACTGAGCCCGCATGCCACAACTACTGAGCCTGCAAGCCACAACTAGTGAGCCCTGTGCCACAACTACTGAGCCCGTGCACCACAACTACTGAAGCCCGTTTGCCTAGAGCCCATGCTCCGCAACAAGAGAAGCCACTGCATTGAGAAGCCCAAACACGGCAACAAAGAGTAGCCCAGCTCGCCGCAACTAGAGAAAACCTGCACTCAGCAACGAAGACTCAACGCAGCCAAAAATAAATAAATAAATAACTTTATATATATATATATATATATATATATAAAAGCTCAAATCCAGTTCCTTATTTTACGATTTGAATCTTTTTATGAGTGCCTGAGCCTCACGATGCTGGGAGTGGCATGCTGATGGATTATGCTCCGGTTTTAAAGCCAGCGCTGAGTGGAGACATTTGAAAATCAAATTCATAAAACAAAGTTCATCTCGGCATGTGTAGGCATTTATAAATGTCATAGCTAGGGAAGCAGAGGACAGGCCTTTCCTTTTGCAATTGTGAGGCACAACTGAGGAGTCCCCCCGTATGATGGCATCGTGGTGAAACCTCGCAACCTTCCCAGCTCTTCCCTAGTGGCTGCTTTCAAGCAGAGCTTTGAGACAGGCTTGCAGGAGCAAACTTTGCCTGTGCTTTGCTTACTGACTGTTCTACACAAAAGCCTGGCATTGATCTAGCAAACAAAGGGGCACCTGTAAATACTGGAGATGATGTCCTGTGAAGGATAAACTGGTAGGGATATTTAGGGAAAGAAAAAAAGAATTAAGCTGAGTTTTCTATGGTGACTAATCCATAAATGCTTTTAGAGAGAAAAGCTTAGTATTCAGGTGCCTGCAGAGAGGCACTGGGCAAAGTTCCTCATGTTCTGCAGGCAGAGGATCTAGGCCAGTTATCTACAAGACCCTTTAGCTTGTCAGCTACAGAGCATGAGAAATATTTGTAAGCCAGTGTTATTCTTGCAGCAGACACTCAGGACAGTGGGGAAGGAGAGGTCTGCGTTTTGTTGAGGGTGTGCTATTCTCAGTAACCCTGGATTGGCTTTGCCTAAGTTCATTGGCAAGAGGAAGGGAGAAAACGTAGGCAGAAAACAATCCATCAGGTCTATGATGGTTCTGAACTGAACCCAGGGTCAGACAATCAGAGAGATGAATGCCGTTCAAATGTTTACCGTTATTGGTTTTTCTTGGTGTTATTAGCCCCAGACTACTCATAAGTAAACCCAACAAATGCAGTGCAGCTACCCAGGCCGGCCTCCCAGTGAGCCATGCCAGAGGTTTTCTGAGCCTCTGGGATGGAGGATGAGGCTTGGGGAAGATGGACTGCATAGTTTTCCATTTTAACACCCCTCCTACACTCCTCATTCAATATTTCATAGATTGGGGTTGACAAGCAAAGTTGTCTGAAGAATGCAGTCAGATAGTCACATAGGATCCGTCAAGGTAATAACTCCCTTAGGAGTTTTTGGAAAAAGAATATTTCAAACCTGACATTTAAAAACACTGTAGGTTTCAGCCTGTCTACCATCCTCCGCGTTGCAGAGGCCAGGATCCAAATGCTATGCCATATGCTAAAATCCCACAGACACAAGAGAGAATTGAGGTGCATCTGAAACCGTTGGAGCTCCCTCTGCAAACAGTCCTGGACGTCACAGGCAGGGAAAAGGAGAACTCCTTTTCTGTTAAATCAAGCATCCTCATCGAACCGGCTTGACATACATTGCATCAACATGTCAGGAGATACATAACTAGCACGGAAAGCAGGGAACATTCACTGCTTGGTGTTTGCCTGCCATGTAAAATTTTTCCATTTTAAACATTTCCTGAGTTTGGCTATGTTTGGATTCTAACTTATGGTTAGAATATATATTTTAAAAACATACCTTTTCCCCTAGTGAAAATAATGGCTATTCCTGGAAAAGTAAATAGTTACATCACTCCTACAGAGGGTGAAGCTATGAAGTAAATTTATTTCTTGGTTCTCATGCCCCCTTAGTGTAGCTTACCTTCAGTATGGGGCATCCTCTTTCTCTGTGCTCACATCAACTCATGAGGGAAATTCTGAAATTCAGCATCAAAAAAATAGGTACCTCAGAGTCTCCATCTTGGTCCTCTCCCTTTGCTTGATTCATGTAGTTTTAGCACCATCCTTGTTAGGATTTCCCAAATCCGTTTTTTGCCTCTTGACTATCAAAGTCTCTACTCTCCAATAATATATCCTGTAACTTTACCTGCGTGATTTTTTCTTACACTTCTCTTTTCTATGACTTCATTCAGCTTCTGTGAACTCATGATTGGATTACTCAGCTTCGTCTTTTTAAAATTTTTATTGAAATATAGTTGACTTACAATGTTGTGTTAGTTTCAGGTATACAGCAAAGTGATTCAGTTATATATAAATGTGTGTATATTATATATATTCTTTTTTTACATTATCTTCCATTATAGGTTTTTACAAGATCTTGAGCAGAGTTCCCTGTGCTATACAGTAGATCCTGTTGTTTATCTATTTTATATATAGTAGTGTGTGTATTTTAATCTCAAACTCCTAATTCATTCCTCCACCCCCTCCCCTTTGGTAACCGTAAGTTTGTTTTCTATGTCTGTGAGTCTGTTTCTGTTTTGCAAATAAGTTCATTTGATGATTTTTTTTAGTTTCCATATATAAGTGGTATCATATGATATTTTTCTCTTTCTGACTTACTTCACTTAGTATGATAATCTCTAGGTCCACCCATGTTGCTGCAAATGGCATTATTTCATTCCTTTTTATGGCTGAGTAATATTCCATTATATATATGTGCCACATCTTCTTTATCCATTCATCTGTCCATGGACATTTAGGTTCCTTCCATGTCTTGGCTATTGTGAATAGTGCTTCTATGAATATCAGGGTGCATGTCTCTTTTCAAATTATGGTTTTCTCTGGATATATGCCAAGGAGTGGGATTGTTGGATAATGTGGTAACTCTATGTTTAGTTTTTTAAGGAACCTCCATACTGTTCTCCATAGTGGCTATATCAATTTACATTCCCACCAACAGTGTAGGAGGGTTCCCTTTTCTCCACACCCTCTCCAGCATTTATTATTTGTAGACATTTTGATGATGGCCATTCTGACCAGTGTGAGGTGATATCTCATGGCATTTTGATTTGCATTTCTCTAATAATTAGTCATGTTGAGCATCTTTTCATGTGCCTGTTGGCCATCTGTATGTCTTCTTTGGAAAAATATCTGTTTAGATCTTCTGCCCATTTTTGATTGGGTTGTTTGGTTTTTTTTTTTTTTTTTTTGATACTGAGTTGTATGAGCAGTTTGTATACTTTTTAGATTAAACCTTTGTTGGTCACATTGTTTGCAAATATTTTCTCCCATTCTGTGTGTTGTCTTTTTCTTTTGTTTTGGTCAGCTGTTTTAAATGTATTCTTTATGTTCAAGGTTTTTACCTTTACTAGTCTATTTTTACTAGAGCCTAAGGTGTACAGCCACTGTACTGATTCAAGGTATCATAACACTTGACTATTGGGCACTTGTCATTGATCAGATCAAATAGAAATGCCTATTTTCAGACATCAGGTCATTTTAGCTTACTACTTTACTTTCCAACTACATGTGTTAGCTTTTATATTGGTTGTCAGGATGTCCCCTTCAGGAAAGCCAACACTTCTGTCTTTTTAGTGAGCCACTCCTGCTGATACTACACTCAAGTTTTCTTTTGTGTCTCAGAAAGCCTAGGAACTATTTCTGTTCTTCTGTTTTTCTATCTCTCATTCTCCTTCCTTCTCTCTCCCACCAGCTCTCTCAATGCATATTTAAAGGTGGTGCTTTACAAAGAAATCATTAAGGACAAGCTTGCAGTGGGTGAATAAAGAAAGGTCTCAAGAAGCTTATATACCAAAACACTTTTAGGCTACCTCTTGTCACAAAGTGTGTGATCGTACACTTGGATCCCTCCACACCATATGCCACAGTAGACTCTCAGTTTTCTAATTTAAGATTTCACTCTTTTGTAGTTTCTTTTAAGAATCCATGGTCAAAACAAGGTTCTCAATTCAAAATCAAGCTATTATTACAGCAGATGACGTAGTTTAAGAAAATGGCACCACATACCTAATCATTTTTAGTGGAAAGATAAAATTAAAGGAAGATGGTGTTTTAGGATAGAAGTTGAAAGATTGATATTTCATATAATTTCTCAGGGTCAGTGAACAGAGAGAGATCCAGCTGCCACCTGAATGGGAGTAACTTCCAGCTGAGGGGTGCCTGTGTATTCGGGGACAGGGTTAGAATTCAGGCAATATTCAGGGAGGTTATCCAGAGGCACATGCAAAGAATGCGTTTGCAAAAGATGCATGAAAACCAAATAACAGTGGTTTACTTAGTGGGAAAATTGGTAGTTTTCTCAACTATAAGATTTTCTCCCATATTTTCTTTTCATTTAAAAAAAAACTCTATTTTTTCTTGCCTACAAAAACCACAGATAACAAAAATGAATAAGACAAGTGGTATTGATTTGACAAAAAAATAACAATATTAACTGAAACATCCATTTATGCTCAGTTTTTTGTTTCCATCAAGAGCAAACATTTTCCACTTTATTTTTATTTATCTTTTTTTTTTACATCTTTATTGGAGTATAATTGCTTTACAATGGTGTGTTAGTTTCTGCTTCATAACAAAGTGAATCAGTTATACATATGTTCCCATATCTCCTCCCTCTTGCGTCTCCCTCCCTCCCACCCTCCCTACCCCACCCCTCTAGCTGGTCACAAAGCACCGAGCTGATCTCCCTGTGCTATGCGGCTGCTTCCCACTAGCTATCTATTTTACATTTGGTAGTATATATATGTCCATGCCACTCTCTCACTTTATCACAGCTTACCCTTCCCCCTCCCCATATCCTCAAGTCCATTCTCTAGTAGGTCTGTGTCTTTATTCCTGTCTTACTCCTAGGCTCTTCATGACATTTTTTTTTCTTAGATTCCATATATAAGTGTTAGCATACGCTATTTGTCTTTCTCTTTCTGACTTACTTTACTCTGTATGACAGACTCTAGGTCCGTCCACCTCACTACAAATAAATCAATTTCGTTTCTTTTTATGACTGAGTAATATTCCATTGTATATTTGTGCCACATCTTCTTTATCCATTCACCTGTTGATGGACACTTAGGTTGCTTCCATGTCCTAGCTATTGTAAATAGTGCTGCAATGAACACTGTGGTACATGAATGACTGTTTTTGAATTATGGTTATCTCAGGGTATATGCCCAGAAGTGGGATTGCTGAGTCATATGTTAGTTCTATTTGTAGATTTTTAAGGAACCTCCATACTGTTCTCCACAGTGGCTGTATCAATTTACATTCCCACCAAGAGTGCAAGAGGGTTCCTTTTTCGCCACACCCTCTCCAGCATTTATTGTTTGTAGATTTTTTGATAGTGGCCATTCTGACCACAGTGAGGTGATACCTCATTGTAGTTTTCATTTGCATTTCTCGAAAGATTAGTGATGTGGAGCATCTTTTCCTGCGTTTGTTGGAAATCTGTATATCTTCTTTGGAGAAATGTCGATTTAGCTCTTCTGCCCATTTTTGGATCGGGTTGTTTGTTTTATTGATATTGAGCTGCATGAGCTGCTCATATATTTTGGAGATTAATCCTTTGTCAGTTGCTTCGTTTGCAAATATTTTCTCCCATTCGGAGGGTTATCTTTTCATCTTCTTTATGGTTTCCTTTGCTTTGCAAAAGCTTTTAAGTTTCATTAGGTCCCATTTTTTAATTTTTGTTTTTATTTCCATTTCTCTAGGAGGTGTGTCAAAATGGATCTTGCTGTGATTTAATCATAGAGTGTTCTCCCTATGTTTTCCTCTAAGGGTTTTATAGTGTCTGGCCTTACATTTAACTCTTTAATCCATTTTGAGTTTATTATTGTGTATGGTGTTAGGGAGTGTTCTAATTTCATTCTTTTCCATGTAGCTGTCCAGTTTTCCCGTGAAGTTTCATTAGGTCCCATTTGTTTATTTTTGTTTTTATTTCCATTTCTCTAGGAGGTGGGTCGAAAAGGATTTTGCTGTGATTTATGTCATAGAGTATTCTGCCTATGTTTTCCTCTAAGAGTTTGATAGTTTCTGGCCTTACATTTAGGTCTTTAATCCATTTTGAGCTTATTTTTCTGTATGGTGTTAGGGAGTGCTCTAATTTCTTTCTTTTACAGGTAGCTGTCCAGTTTTCCCAACACCACTTGTTGAAGAGGCTGTCTTTTCTCCATTGTATATTCTTGCCGCCTTTTTCAAAGATAAAGTGACCATATGTATGTGGGTTTATCTCTGGGATTTCTATCCTGAACCATTGATCTATATTTTTGTTTTTGTGCCAGTACCATACTGTCTTGATTACTGTAGCTTGTAGCATAGTCTGAAGTTAGGGAGCCTGATTCCTCCATCTCCGTTTTTCGTTCTCAAGATTGCTTTGGCTATTCGGGGTCTTTTGTGTTTCCATACAAATTGTGAAACTTTTTGTTCTACTTCTGTGAAAAATGCCAGTGGTAGTTTGATAGGGATTGCATTGAATCTGTAGATTGCTTTGGGTAGTAGAGTCATTTTCACAATGTTAATTCTTCCAATCCAAGAACATGGTATGTCTCTCCATCTATTTGTATCATCTTTAATATTTTTCATCAGTGTCTTATAGTTTTCTGAATACAGGTCTTTTGTCTCCTTAGGTAGGTTTATTCCTAGGTATTTTATTCTTTTTGTTGCAGTGGTAAATGGGGGTGTTTTCTTGGTTTCACTTTCAGATTTTTCATCATTAGAGTATAGGAATGCCAGCGATTTCTGTGCATTAATTTTATATCCTGCTACTTTGCCAGATTCATTGATTAGCTCTAGTAGTTTTCTGGTAGCATCTTTAGGATTCTCTATGTACAGTATCATGTCATCTGCAAACAGTTACAGCTTTACTTCATTTTCTCTGATTTGGATTCCTTTTATTTCCTTTTCTTCTGTGATCGCTGTGACTAAAACTTCCAAAACTATGTTGAATAATAGTGATGAGAGTGGGCAACCTTGTCTTGTTCCTGATCTTAGTGGAAATGCTTTCAGTTTTTCACCATTGAGGACAATGTTGGCTGTGGGTTTGTCATATATGGCCTTTATTATGTTGAGGAAAGTTCCCTCTATGCCTAATTTCTGGAGGGTTTTTATCATAAATGGGTGTTGAATTTTGTCAAAAGCTTTCCGTGCATCTATTGAGATGAACATAAGGTTTTTCTCCTTCAGTCTGTTAATATGGTGTATCACATTGATTGATTTGCATATATTGAAGAATCCTTGCATTCCGGAAATAAACCTCACCTGATCATGGTGTATGAGCCTCTTAATGTGCTGTTGGATTCTACTTGCTAGTATTTTGTTGAGGATTTTTGCATGTATGTTCATCAGTGATATTGGCCTGTAGTTTTCTTTCTTTGTGACATCCTTGTCTGGTTTTGGTATCAGGGTGATGGTGGCCTTGTGGAATGCGTTTGGGAGTGTTCCTCCCTCTGTCATATTTTGGAAGAGTTTGAGAAGGATAGGTGTTAGCTCTTCTCTAAATGTTTGATAGAATTCCCCTGTGAAGCCATCTGGTCCTGGTCTTTTGTTTGTTGGAAGATTTTGAATCACGATTTCAATTTCAGTGCTTGTGATTGGCCTGTTCATATTTTCTATTTCTTCCTGATTCAGTCTTGGCAGGTTGTGCATTTCTAAGAATTTGTCCATTTCTTCCAGGTTGTCCATTTTATTGGCATAGAGTTGCTTGTAGTAATCTCTCACGATCCTTTGCATTTCTGCAGTGCCAGTTGTTGCTTCTCCTTTTTCATTTCTAATTCTATTGATTTGAGTCTTCTCCCTTTTTTTCTTGATGAGTCTGGCTAATGGTTTATCAATTTTATCTTCTCAAAGAACCATCTTTTAGTTTTATTGATCTTTGCTATCATTTCCTTCATTTCTTTTTCATTTATTTCTGATGTGATCTTTATGATTTCTTTCCTTCTGCTAACCTTGGGTTTTTTTTGTTCTTCTTTCTCTAATGCTTTAGGTGCAAGGTTAGGTTGTTTACTAGAGATGATTTCTGTTTCTTAAGGTAGGATTGTATTGCTATAAATTCCTTCTTAGAACTGCTTTTGCTGCATCCCACAGGTTTTGGGTCGTCGTGTCTCCATTGTCATTTTTTTCTAGGTATTTTTTGATTTCCTCTTTGATTTCTTCAGTGATCACTTCGTTATTAAGTAGTGTATTGTTTAGCCTCCATGTGTTTGTATTTTTTACAGATCTTTTCCTGTAATTGATATCTAGTCTCATAGCATTGTGGTTGGAAAAGATACTTGACACAATTTCAATTTTCTTAAATTTACCAAGGCTTCATTTGTGACCCAAGATATGATCTATCCTGGAAAATGTTCCATGAGCACTTGAGAAGAGAGTTTATTCTGTTGTTTTTGGATGGAGTGTCCTATAAATATCAATTAAGTCCATCTTGTCTAAAGCATCATTTAAAACTTGTTTCCTTATTTATTTTCATTTTGGATGATCTGTCCAATGGTGAAAGTGGGGTGTTAAAGTCCCCTACTATGAATGTGCTACTGGCTATTTCCCCATTTTATGGCTCTTAGTATTTGCCTTATGTATTGAGGTGCTCCTATGTTGGGTGCATAAATATTTACAATTGTTATATCTTCTTGGATCGATCTCTTGATCATTATGTAGTGTCCTTCTTTGTCTCTTTTAATAGTCTTTATTTTAAAGTCTATATTTTCTGATATGAGAATTGCTATTCCAGCTTTCTTTTGGTTTCCATTTGTATGGAATATCTTTTTCCATCCCCTCACTTTCGGTCTGTATGTGTATCTAGGTCTGAAGTAGGTCTCTTGTAGACAGCATATATATGGGTCTTGTTTTTCTATCCATTCAGCCAGTGCACGTCTTTTGGTTGGAGCATTTAATCCATTTACATTTAAGGTAATTATCGATATGTATGTTCCTATTCCCATTTTCTTAATTGTTTTGGGTTTGTTATTGTAGGTCTTTTCCTTCTCTTGTGTTTCTTGCCTAGAGAAGTTCCTTTAGCATTTGTTGTAAAGCTGGTTTGGTGGTGCTGAACTCTCTCAGCTTTTGCTTGTCTGTAAAGGTTTTAATTTCTCCATCAAATCTGAATGAGATCCTTGCTGGGTAGAGTATTCTTGGTTGTAGGTTTTTCTCCTTTATCACTTTAAATATGTCCTGCCACTCCCTCCTGGCTTGCAGAGTTTCTGCTGAAAGATCAGCTGTTAACCTTATGGGGACTCCTTTGTGTGTTATTTGTTGTTTTTCCCTTGCTGCTTTTAATATTTTTTCTTTGCATTTAATTTTTGATAGTTTGATTAACATGTGTCTTGGCCTGTTTCACCTTAGATTTATCCTGTATGGGACTCTCTGTGCTTCCTGGACTTGATAAACTATTTCCTTTCCCATATTAGGGAAGTTTTCAACTATAATCTCTTCAAATATTTTCTCAGTCCCTTTCTTTTCCTCTTCTTCTTCTGGAACCCATATAATTCGAATGTTGGTGCATTTAATGTTGTCCCAGAGGCCTCTGAGACTGTCCTCAGTTCTTTGCATTCTTTTTCTTTATTCTGCTCTGCAGTAGTTATTTCCACTATTTTATCTTCCAGGTCACTTATCCATTCTTCTGCCTCAGTTATTCTGCTATTGATCCCATCTAGAGTATTCTTCATTTCATTTCTTGTGTTGTTCATCATTGTTTGTTTCATCTTTAGTTCTTCTAGGTCCTTGTTAAATGTTTCTTGCATTTTCTCTATTCTCTTTCCAAGATTTTGGATCATCTTTACTATCATTACTCTGAATTCTTTTTCAGGTAGACTGCCCATTTCCTCTTCCTTTGTTAGGTGTGGTGGGTTTTTATCTTGCTCCTTCATCTGCTGTGTGTTTTTCTGTCTTCTCATTTTGCTTATCTTACTGTGTTTGGGGTCTCCTTTTTGCAGGCTGCAGGTTCATAGTTTCCGTTGTTTTTGGTGTCTGTCCCCTTTGGCTAAATTTGGTTCAGTGGGTTGTGTAGGTTTCCTGGTGGAGGGGACTAGTGCCTGTGTTCTTGTGGATGAGGCCGGATCTTGTCTTTCTGGTGGGCAGGTCCACGTCTGGTGGTGTGTTTTGGGGTGTCTGTGGCCTTATTATGATTTTAGGCAGCCTCTCTGCTAATGGGTGGGGTTGTTTCCTGTCTTGCTAGTTGTTTGGCATAGGATGTCCAGCCCTGTAGCTTGCTGGTCGTTGAGTGAAGCTGGGTGCTGGTGTTGAGATGGAGATCTCTGGGAGATTTTCGCCGTTTGATATTACGTGGAGCTGGGAGGTCTCTTGTGGACCAGTGTCCTGAAGTTGGCTCTCCCACTTCAGAGGCACAGCACTGACTCCTGGCTGCAGCACCAAGAGCCTTTCATCCACATGGCTCAGAATAAAAGGGAAAAAAGTAGAAAGAAAGGAAGAAAGAAAGAAAGAAAGAAAGAAAGAAAGAAAGAAAGAAAGAAAGAAAGAAAGAAAGAAAGAAAAAGAAAGGGGATAAAATAAAATAAAGATAAAATAAAATAAAATAATTAAAATAAGAAATAATTATTAAGAAAAACAATTTTTTAAGTAAAAAAACCAACCAAACAAAAAAAATGGACAGATAGAGCCCTAGGACAAATGGTGAAAGCAAAGCTATACAGACAAAATCTCACACAGAAGCATACACATACACACTCACAAAAAGAGGAAAAGGGGAAAAAATCATAAATCTTGCTCTCAAATTCCACCTCCTCAATTTGGGATGATTTGTTGTCTATTCATGTATTCCACAGAGGCAGGGTACATCAAGTTGATTGTGGAGCTTTAATCCGCTGCTTCTGCGGCTGCTGGGAGAGATTTCCCTTTCTCTTCTTTGTTCGCACAGCTCCCGGGCCTCAGCTTTGGATTGGGCCCTGCCTCTGCGTGTAGGTCGCCAGAGGGCGTCTGTTCTTCGCTCAGACGGGACAGGGTTAAAGGAGCCGCTGATCCGGGGCCTCTGGCTCACTCAGGCCGGGGGGGAGGGAGGGGCACGGAGGCGGGGCGGGCCTGCGGCGGCAGAGGC
>NW_006792971.1:140869-158858 GCF_000442215.2 Lipotes vexillifer | reverse complement strand
GGTCCGCGCTGTTAGCCGCGGCTCGCGCCCGTCTCTGGAGCTCCTTTAAGCAGCGCTCTGAATCCCCTCTCCTCGCGCACCAGGAAACAGAGAGGTAAGAAAAAGTCTCTTGCCTCTTCGGCAGCTCCAGACTTTTCCCCGGAGTCCCTCCCGGCCGGCCGTGGTGCACTAGCCCCCTGCAGGCTGTGTTCACGCCGCCAGCCCAGTCCTCTCCCTGCGCTCCGACCGAAGCCCGAGCCTCAGCTCCCAGCCCTGCCCGCCCCGGTGGGTGAGCAGACAAGCCTCTCGGGCTGGTGAGTGCCGGTCAGCACCGATCCTCTGTGCGGGAATCTCTCCGCTTTGCCCTCCGCACCCCTGTTACTGTGCTTTCCTCCACGGCCCCGAAGCTTCCCCCTCCGCCACCCGCAGTCTCCGCCCGCTAAGCGGCTCCTAATGTGTGGGAAAGCTTCCCTCCTTCACGGCTCCCTCCCACTGGTGCCGGCCCCGTCCCTATCCTTTTGTCTCTGTTTTTTCTTTTTTCTTTTGCCCTACCCAGGTACGTGGGGGGTTTCTTGCCTTTTGGGAGGTCTGAGGTCTTCTGCCAGCATTCAGTAGGTGTTCTGTAGGAGTTGTTCCACGTGTAGATGTATTTCTGGTGCATCTGTGGGGAGGAAGGTGATCTCCGTGTCTTACTCTTCCGCCATCTTCCCCCACAATCCCTATGCTCACTTTTAACTTAAGTTTTTACAAACATACTGTCAGTTTTTTAAAAATTTTATTTATTTATTTGTTTGTTTAATGGAAAGCAATTTTATTTCAAAGTGTTTTTTTAAATTGAGGTATAATTGACATATAACTTTATAGTATATAATATAATGTACAGGTGTACAACATAATGATTCAGTATTTGTATCTATTGCCAAATGATCTGTTGTTGTGTTTTCATATTTTATGTGTTAAAATAGTATACTTTTTGTTATAAAAAATTCCCTGGTTTATATGCTGAAATAAATCTATTTCATGAGATCCATGAAATAAGAAATAGCATCCAATGTTATGTTAATTTCTGCTGTACAGCAAAGTGATTCAGTTATGCATATATATATATTATTTTACATATTCGTTTCCATGATGGTTTATCGCAGGATATTGAATATAGTTCCCTGTCTGTACAATCAGACCTTGGTGGTTATCCATCCTATATGTACTAGTTTGCCTCTGCTGACCCCGAACTCTCAATCCTTCCCTTCCCCACTCCCCTCCCACTTGGCAGCCACCAGTCTATTCTCTATGTCTGTGAGTCTGTTTCTGTTTCGTAGATAAGTTCATTTGTGTCATATTTTAGATTCCACATATAAGTGATATCATATGGTATTTGTCTTTCAACTATACTTCAATAAAATAAATTGAAAACGAAAACGAAAGAGCATCCAGATTCCCTCGGCCCAAATGAGGTTCTCTTGGTCTCTCGGTGTCTCCCTCGCTTTGCTCCCAGCTCCAGTCCCAGGAGGCGGTGTCTTCAAGTCACCTCGCAGGTGTCTCAGCTCCAAGCTCACGTGTCCCCTGCCTCCGCCCTGTTGGAGGCACCAGCACAGATAAGAGCAGCTCTCAGGAAGAGGAAGGCATGGAGTGAGTCCGCTTCCTACCCACCCTGAGGGCTGGATGCCGAGGGCGCCGGCAGGTTCCACGGTGGGTCCCGGGCGGATCCAGCTGTGTTGGGTCAGCATCCCCCCCTTAATAACTCTGCACAGGTGTGACCCTCCTGCCCTCACTCGTGCTTCCCAATAAACTACTTGAACACAAATTGTGTCTCAGCCTCCACTCGTGAGGATAAACCCTCTCCCTTAAGGATGATCTCTCTTCTGCACTGAATATGCGAACCATTAGGGGAAGGAAATAGTCCCAGATGGGCAAGGGGACCTTTCAGGAGGCTGTTGCCATGATCAGGGCAAATATGATGAGGGGACTGGTCTTACCTAATGTAACACCAGCTGGGATGGAACATATGCACTGGTAACAGCGAGACCAATAATGTCATGTTTGTGCTTTTTCAGATTCACACATCGTGAACATTTTAGGGTTTTTGTCGTTGTTTTTGTTGTTTTACAATTCTCTCTTTTTCTTTGTCTATGATTCCATTTTTTAACGTCTAAAACAGGTCAAAATAAGTTCTGGTGTTGGCATTCTGGTTAACGGTGACCTTTAGGGAGCAGTGGGTGGTTTAGTGACCAGAGGAGGCATGACCCCAATCGCATTTTAATATCTCTGTATTTATGCAAAGTATGGAGGACAGGGATTATTTTCATCTTAGATATGAGGAAACTGAGTCATGCAAAGGGTGAGTGGTTTTTTAAGGTCAAATAGCAAGCCAGGGATAGACCCGACAAAGACTTTGCCACAGATCCTAAAAAAAGAAATTTTTTTTTTTCTATGAACCTACCCAAACTAAGCTACTTTCTAATTGCTTAGCTGAAGTTTGTGTGTGGTAGACTCTGAAAGAGGTCACTAAATAATACCAACTTCCCCGCTGGAGTTCTGAACCAAATAAGAACCGCAGATGTAGAGAATGGACTTGAGGACATGGGGAGGGGGAAAGGTAAGCTGGGATGAAGTGAGAGAGAGGCATGGACATATATACACTACCAAACGTAAAATAGATAGCTAGTGGGAAGCAGCCGCATAGCACGGGGAGATCAGCTCAGTGCTTTGTGACCACCTAGAGGGGTGGGATAGGGAGGGTGGGAGGGAGGGAGACACAAGAGGGAGGAGATATGGGGATGTAGGTATATGTATCGCTGATTCACTTTGTTATACAGCAGAAACCAACACAATGTAAAGCAATTATACTCCATGTTAAAAAAAAGAAAAGAAAGAGAAATAAGCTAGAGAATTGGCAGATGCAGGCCAAAATATCTGTACTTCTGATGAAGCTGAAATTCATGAGTGTAGGTTTATTCGTTTAACTCCAGAACTAGAAAGACCTGCCCACTTAATAGCCCTAGCTGAACGCCAGCTGGTCCGTGTGGAGAGGAAAGAGGAAGGGTCTGAGCGTCACACCCCAAGATTCTCTTTCAAAAGCTCATTAATAAGATTAAGACAGAATGTTCCCTGCCCCTACTGCTGGCTAGATTCTTAGAAAGTAAAGTATTTCTTATATAAAATCAAGTATTTTTCAGTTTCTGATAAATCATAATATTTGATGGTAAAGTGTGAATCATCTAATAGGAACGAATTAAAAACTTCAGGCTGTGAGTTGCATGAAGATGTATATGTGATGCTTTTTATTGCATTATGCCATTAGAAGAGGTAATCTAATATCAGATAATCTAATATCTGTGTGACTCTCTCTTTTGCCTACAGAGAAATATTTACCTCCTACTTCAAACCTCTGCATCCCTACAATTCCTGTTTCCAAGAGAAGCAGATGTCTCTCTTATCATAACCTGAATCTCATTCTCTCCCAATGGTAGAAGCCTTGTTCATCAATTGTTGGTTTTTGACAAAAAGACACATTTAAAGTTTTCCCATCTTAAATAAACAAGCAACACACACACACACACACACACACACACACACACACAATTATTGACCAACATGTTTATCTGTCCATCCTCTTTCTTGTTTCCTTTGCGGGAAAGCTGCTAAAAAGACAGGTCAGTCTAAGGTTACACATTCCTACTTAATTCTGGCTTTTTTCACTACCCAACAAGTACACACTTTACTTCTTAATCTAACCCCTGCCTATTTTCCTTATACTGTTTCTTAGCTTTGCTTCACAGCCCCGAGTGAGGACTGACTTCCCAGACGTTCCATGCTGGGTCATGCCTTCGTGCCTTTGCACATGGAGATCCTTCTCTACCTAGCGTAGTCTCACCTTTTCAAAAAAGAGTCACCCTAAGCTACATATACTGGTTTACATTCCTTTCTCAGCCAAGTAACTGACTCATATGTGCGCCCCTTTAAAACTCTCTCTATGATTTCTATACTTTTACATCTGTTAATTCTGTCTTGTTGAATCTGCCACGTGAACTTGGGAAAAATGTGTATTCTGCTGTCCTGGAATGAAGTGGTCCATTAATGTCCAGTTGATGGATGGTGCTGTTGAGGTCAGCTGTGTCCTCACTGATTTTCTTTCTGCTGAATCTGTCCATTGCTGAGAGAGGGGTGTTGGAAATTCTTCAACTATATAGTGGATTCATCTATTTAAGCCTGCATTTCTATTAGTTTTTGCTTCATGTATTTTGATGCTCTGTTGTGAGGCACATATATGTTAAGGACTTTTATGTCCTGTTGGAGAACTGACTCCTTTATCACTACCTAATGCCACTCTTTATCCCTGACAACTTTCCGTGCTTTGAAGCCTCTTCAGTTTTCTGTCGATTAATATTATCATGGTATATTTTCCTCCAGCCATTTACTTTTAGTCTCTATGTGTCTTTATATATAAATTGGTTTCTTGCAGCAACTTAAAGTTGGATCTCACGTTTTGACTCTGATAATCTCTGTGTTTTAATTGGTGCATTTAGACCTCCGACATTCAAAGTGATTATTGATATAGTTGGATTTACATCTACCATATTTGTTACTGCTTTCTATTTGTTGCCCTTATTCTTTGTTTCTACATTTGTCTACCGTTTTTTCTGCTTTTTCAGCATTTTATACGACTAGATTTTCTCTTCTTTCTTAGCTTAATCTCTTATAGTTCTCTTTTAGTGGTTGCCCTAGAATGCAGTATACATTTATAACTAATCCAAGTCCATTTTTAAATAACACTGTATCAAGTGTTGCTATGAATAACACTATGCTAAGTGTGAGGACCTTGAAATGACAAAATAATGCTGATTCTTCCCTCCCATCCCTGGTATCATTGCAGTCACCGATTTCCACTCATATAAGCATACATAATTGAATATATTGTCGTTATTACTACTTTGAACAAACTATTATCTGTTAGATCAGTTAAGAAAAAAATTAAAGCTTTTCTTTTACCTTCACTTTTATTTCTCAGTTGCTTTTCCTTTCTTTATGTAGGTGTTAGTTTCTGACCTATATCCTTTTACTTCTCTCTGAAGAGCCTCTTTTAACATTTCTTGCAAGGCAGATCTACTGGTGACAAGTTCTCTCAATTTTTGTTTGTCAATTTTTATTTTCCCTTTACTTTTAAAGGTTAATTACACTGGCTGCAGAATTCTGTGTTGCTGGGTTTTCTCAGTGCTTTAAATATTTCACTCCACTCCCTTCTTGCTTGCATGGTTCCTAAGGAAACCTTGGATGTAATTATTATCTTTGCCCCTCTCTATGTAAAGTGGTTTTCCCTCTGATTTCTTTCAGGATTTTTCTTTAGCTTTAATTCTCTGTAGTCTGAAAATGGCATGTCCAGGTATAGTTTTGTTTTGTTTTGTTTTGATATTTGTCCTGTTTGGCATTCTCTGAGCTTCTGGATCTGTGGTTTGGTTCCTGACTTTATTTTGGGGAAATTCTGTCATTATTTTTCAGACATTTCTTCAGGTCCTTTCTCTCTTCTTTTGGAAGATCCTTTATGCTTATGATATACCTTTTGTGCTTGTCCCATAGTTCTCAGATATTCTGGGGTGTCTTATTTTCGAGTCATTTTTCTCTTTGTTAGTACTGAGGATTCCTTTGACATATCCTTGAGCTCAGAGATTCTTTCCTCAGCCATGTCCAGGGTCCTAATGAGCCCATTGGAGGCATTTAACATTTTTGTTACAGTGCTTTTGATCTCTAGCATTTCTTACTGGCTCCTTCTTAGTATTTCCATCTCTCTCCCTACATCACATGTATCTTCTTGCATGCTGTCTACTTTACCCATTAGCATATTGAGCACATTAACCACGGTTAGTTTAATTACCTGGTCCGATAATTCCAACATCCCTGCCTTATCTGAATCTGCTTCTGATGCTTACTCTATCCCTTCAAATTGTATATGTTTTTTGCCTTTTGGTATGCTTTGTAATTTTTCCTGATAGCTGGACTTAATGTACTCAGTAGAGGGAGCGTCTATAAACAGACCTTTAGTTTTTTGGTGGGGGGGGGGTGAGATGTGGAGAGAGTAAATAAATTCAAGGTTAAAATAAAGCTGCTTTTTCCTTCAAAAATGGATTCGAAAAAACTGGGTAAATTTGATGTATGTAAAGAGATATGGTTTAGGAGATAAAGAAAATTACGAAGCAAGGGAGAAAAAGTCTTAGGGTCTATTAAAATGATAAAGTGCCGATGGAATGTTATGATTGTCTTGTGGGAAAATGAAGAAAAATAAACACAGAGTTTCTACAATAACTTCATCAGTTTGATAGGCAAAACATTCTTTCCATAATATAGTTAAGAATTCTCTTCTAAAACGATTTTAAAGATTTTTTGAGAGATATTTTGCTATAGGGAAATGAACACAGATTTTTGAGGAGACTTTTATTCAGCCCCATCACTTACTAATTGTATCAGTTCGGGCAAACTATATTTTTCTCCCTAGACTTCAGTTATTATATATTCAAGGAAGATAGTTCCTACCTTGAAAACTGATTTCTAGATGTAGCAATACATGTGCTAATTGATAATCTGTAAATTGCAGTTACTTTAGAACACTGTATACTACAAGTACTCATGATAGCATTCACACACACACACACACACACACACATACTTGTGAATGCTTCCCATTTGTGTCTCCAGTTTGGTCCTCTCCCTGAGGTCCAAGACGGTAGTACCAACTCCCTAACGATTCCAGTCATCAGGAAATGAGCATGCCTAGAAGCAAACTCTGTTGCCCTCTGCAATTTGAAGCGTCAAGTTCATAGCTGGATACATTTTATCAGTGAATCAGGTCTCAGCATCTGTGAGTTGGAGACTAAAAGCTAGCGTGAAAATAGAGGACAAGCATTGTGTGAACAACTAATAATGCAGGTTAAGTCGAGCTGGAGAACGAAGGTGTAGAATTTTGGGCTGTGGAAGAGTTGGGAGTGTCGGCACGTGCATGTGATGTGTGCATTGGCAAGTTAGCCAAGGCACAGGCACGGTAACAGCCATTAGCTGAAGTCTGGCTTTTACTAACCCAAGTTGCTATTAAGCAAATTACTGTTTGCAGTGCTCTTTATTTAAGAACATCTTAATATCAAGCATTAAGAGTTTTGAGTATTAGTATAAAAGGAACACCTGGTAACCCTCTGTGAACCACTCTTGCTTGTGTCAGTTGTCTGGCTGGGTCTCCGTGCAGTGGTGATTGGGGTGATAATAGTAGCGTTCTTGTCCTATTTCTTATTCAAAAGGGAGTGCTTTTAATATCAGCATTTAGAAGATATTTATTGCAGTGATTTTTTATGTGTCTATTACCTTTATCAAGTCAACCATTATCTTTGTAAAAAACTACTTATTTATCCAAAATTCACCTACCTACACTGGAAAAGTGTAGCAGATAAAACAATTTTTTTCAATAACACACGTTTTTTCAATAACAGAAAGTGGAATGAATATTTTTCTTATTGAAACACTTATGTAATCATTGCCTAAGAGACTAAAATGAGATGAATTCATGATTCATCTGCAACACATAAACTAGTAAGAAAAATGCCTTTGGTTTAAAAAGGCTGAACATTTTTGATGAGAAAAGGCATAAGCCCCTGAAATAAAATATTTTGCAATTTTAATTAGAGTCCTATCACAGTAAATCTTTTAGTTGCCATTTTCATATTTGCATATATATCAGGCTTATGAATATATTCAGAATATATTCAGAATAATCCCTCAAGGAATCTTACAGTCTGAATAAGGCTTTCATATTTACGGCCCCAGATTACTTAAACATTAATTAACTCTAAGATTAAATATAGCAACATCATACGGTTATTCTTGGCAAAACACTAAATTCAGTTAAATTCAAGTTTATATTGTTAATTCCTGTCTGAAATTTATCCTCCCTCTTAGAAAAACTTTATATTATACAAATATAATTTAGTTTTTAATTTATTAAGTTTATTTACATAACTAAAGTATTTTAAATTTAAATTGAGATTTAATATTATCATAAGAAAATTAAAACTAATATATCTGACACTTCTTTACTCTGTCACCTTGGATAAATTAATTGACCTCTTTGTGCTTCAGTTTTCTTTTCTGTAAAATGGAGATATTAATAATGCCCCACTCAAGGAGAGGTATTATGAGAATTTTAATGTGTTAGTATAGCAAAAACTCTTGGAACCGTGCCAGACATATGGCAGACATTCTGTACACTTTGCTTCTCATAGCTGTCATCATCGTTGCCATAATGTCTTGAAATAGCTGATAAATCATGATTTTTCTAGTATCTCAACTATAGTTTCTATTAAAGTTTTAATGAAACATCATATACGGTTGTCATAGAAACAACGATTTGAATTTGTTGCCTTCAATGAGGAAAATTTCAAGCATTATTATTTTTTTTTACAGTTAAAAATAAAACAAGGGAGCCACATGGGACAAGAGATTTCCTAACAAGACTAGAATGGCATCTGGTGTCTTTACCAGCTGTGACTCCATAATACCTAAGGTAGGCACACTCACATTCCTATATGCTTCATGACTGGCGACCCTATTATTTATCCTCTGCTAGGCTTCTTGTGGGAAAAATGCTCAAGTTCTCATTGCCATAACAACGGGCTAGTCTCCCTAAAACAAGATATGCTCTGAGTCAAAGTAAAATTGTTTCCATGGTAACTGCTACATATTTAAGTATGGCAGCCTGGTTTTTAATCAGTAAAATTGTCCTTTGTCAAAAAGCAAGCACATATTGTTACTAAAATAATTACGTATATTTTGGGGGTATGGTTAATGAACAAAGTAAACTCGTTTCTCTCAAAAATAAAAAACAAAATTGATTAACCCTTTTCAATAGTTACAGTTTCTTGTTCATGAAATAAAAATCTGTACCATATATACATGAGCCAATCCATAGCATATCTGTATATTGAATATAAAATGCTTCTACTTCTTACATTTTGACCACAGTTAAATAAAATAAAATCCTTATCACTGAAAACGAAAACGTCCATGATCCAAATCTGTTTCATCCTTTACTTCTCTTTCATAAACAGTAATGTCCAACCATGTTAAATATGCCTTAAGTCTTATACTGATTTCTTTTATCCTATTTTGTTTCAGATGATTTCTTAAAGCAGTAAGGGAAATAAATATTACTTTCCCATCAAATAAAGCAGACCCACTGGTTATTCCCTTCATTCTCATGTACTTCCTTTCCTTTTCTTTCTTTCTTTCTTTCTTTTTCTTCCTTTCTTTCTTCCTTCCTTCCTTCCTTCCTTTTTCTTTCTTTCTTTTTCTTTCTTTCTTTTTCTTCCTCTTCCTTCCTTCCTTCCTTCCTTCTTTCCTTCCTTCCTTCTTTCCTTCCTTCCTTCCTTCCTTTCTTTCTTTCTTTTTCTTTTTCTTTTTCTTCCTCTTCCTTCCTTCCTTCCTTCTTTCCTTCCTTCCTTCCTTCCTTTCTTTCTTTCTTTTTCTTTCTTTCTTTTTCTTCCTCTTCCTTCCTTCCTTCCTTCCTTCTTTCCTTCCTTCCTTCCTTCCTTTCTTTCTTTCTTTTTCTTCCTCTTCCTTCCTTCCTTCCTTCCTTCCTTCCTTCCTTCCTTCCTTCCTTCCTTCCTTCCTTCCTTCCTTCCTTCCTTCCTTCCTTCCTTCCTTCCT
Source organism: Lipotes vexillifer (assembly GCF_000442215.2). Lineage (NCBI taxonomy): Eukaryota > Metazoa > Chordata > Mammalia > Artiodactyla > Lipotidae > Lipotes > Lipotes vexillifer. The sequence continues at coordinate 149,198 of NW_006792971.1, read as the reverse complement.
TCCTTCCTTCCTTCCTTCCTTCCTTCCTTCCTTCCTTCCTTCCTTCCTTCCTTCCTTCCTTCCTTCCTTCCTTCCTTCCTTCCTTCCTTCCTTCCTTCCTTCCTTCCTTCCTTCCTTCCTTCCTTCCTTCCTTCCTTCCTTCCTTCCTTCCTTCCTTCCTTCCTTCCTTCCTTCCTTCCTTCCTTCCTTCCTTCCTTCCTTCCTTCCTTCCTTCCTTCCTTCCTTCCTTCCTTCCTTCCTTCCTTCCTTCCTTCCTTCCTTCCTTCCTTTCTTTCTTTCTTTTTCTTTTTCTTTTTCTTCCTCTTCCTTCCTTCCTTCCTTCCTTCTTTCTTTCCTTCCTTCCTTCCTTTCTTTCTTTCTTTTTCTTCCTCTTCCTTCCTTCCTTCCTTTTTCTTTCCTTCCTTCCTTCCTTCCTTCCCTCTCCGTCCCCCTCCCTCTTCTTCTTCTCCTTCACTTGCTTTCTGATGGTTCTCAATGTGGAAGTGGAAAGGGTGAAGCTGTGGCTAACCTGGGAATTGAGATTGGGGGTGGTTGCCATAGTTACATCATCTGTCAGGTAGAAAACAAATGGAAGGCAGTTTCATTTAAATTATGTTCTAGAGAACTCTAATTTCTCATGTATCCTTGTGGCCATGGCCAGATTCTTTGTATTTAGATAGACTGGATTAAAATCCTGCTCTGTAGTTTTTTAGCTGTGTGATTTTGGGCTTAAATTTCCTCAATCATAAAATGAAGTTAAAATGCTTGCATCATGGGTTATTGCAGGAATTAGATGTAACAGTGCATGCAGAAGCCTTAACACACACAACATGCCAAGTGCATAGAATGCACTGCATTGCTAATAGCAGCTGTTATTTTTATCATTATCTTCAGTCTGACCCGAATACTAACAGAGAGTGGAAAAGGTACTAGTATTAGCATATATGCAGCTTCTCAACAGTAAGTTTTGTTTCCTATTTTAATATTATTTTTAAAATATGAAGATTTGTATAACATATAATTATATAATATACATTATATGGTAATATAATAAAAGAATTTTTCAGCAGTCTGAGATCAAAATTAAGATACTTGATGTAATTTAAGTTTATCTTAATGACTCATGCTTTTTCATTTTAAGACAAACTGAGTCCATATTTAACTTTTCTTTCACAATACCAAAGGCATCCAGCAGATCGGGTACCTTCAGACTGAGATATGTCTCAGATTTTCTAGGACAGTCTTGAATTTAAATATCCTGTTTCATTGTTCCCATAGGTATAGCTGTACCTGTCAGGTACTGTGTCCTGATTTGGGGGTAAAATATATTGTCAGTATAAATGCAAGACTTGAACTATCCCTGACTTTGACAGGTAATTGCAGTTAAGATTCCAGGGCTCAGAGAGCAGATGGCATCTCAGCAGGGTCACTGTGCTGCCACAAAACTCGCTGGCATAGTCCCATGACGCCCGCCTACCTGACAAGAAGCTTCAGAGGACAGCAGGAGACTGTTCACCTTTTTGTTAGTTTCTATGAAAAGGCTTAAGTAATTGAAAGCCCAATCTCGGTTATATGGTTCAGTATTTTTAAATTATATTAAGTATAGTTGAAGTATAGTTGATTTACAATGTTGTGTTAGTTTCAGGTGTACAGCAAAGTGATTCAGAGATATATATGTGTGTGTGTGTGTGTGTGTGGTGTTTGTGTGTGTGTATTCTTTTCAGGTTTTTTTCCGTATCGTGGTTATTACATTAAAAGATTACTACAAGATATTGAATATAGTTCCCTGTGTTACACAGTAGTTCCTTGTTGTTTATCTATTTTATATTATATATAGTAGTGTGTGATTAACAGATACACACTACTGTATATGGTTCAATTTTAACACCTTCTCTTAAGTCTGGAATTGCAAATCATTTCAGTGATTGCAGTATAAAATAGCATAAAGGATGGCCCTCTCTCTGTGATTTGCTGCCTATCCTGAGAGAAGAATGAAAAATCAGAACCATCAGTCCTTTCTGATCTCCTGGTTGAAATCCAAATCTCTCATTTCACTGCCCATGTAAGAAATATGCCAAGGAGAGTTGAGACCACATTCCTTCTTCTGAATCCTGAGCTTCTCACTTTTAAGGAAACTTCCATCTCTCACCTCTCTTCCAACTCTGTTTTTGGAAAATTATTTGAGATTTATCTGTATGTCAAGGTTTTCAAGAGGTTTGCATGGGGCTTCCCTGGTGGCGCAGTGGTTGGGAGTCCGCCTGCCGATGCGGGGGACAGGGGTTCGCGCCCCGGTCCGGGAAGATCCTATAAGCCGCGGAGTGGCTGGGCCTGTGAGCCGTAGCCGCTGGACCTGTGCGTCTGGAGCCTGTGCTCCGCAGCGGGAGACGCCGCAGCAGTGAGAGGCCCGTGTACCGGAAAAAGAAAAAAAAAGAGGTTTGCAGGAAGATGAGGTAAAGAACAGATAAGATCAAAGGTGCTTGACATTTTAGCGTAGAAAAGAAAGCATTTGGACAGAGAAAGACTTTGTGACCTGGAAGGAAAGTCAGAGTTCTTGGGTATGCACAGATAGATTACAGGAGAACATGTGAAATAAGTCTTCAGTCAGTAAAACCAGTTACCTGGTGTATTCGTTTAGGGCTGCAGTAACAGCTTACCACAAACTTCAAGGCTTAAAACAATAGAAATCTACTGTCTCACAGTGCTGGAAGCTAAAATTCTGAAATCGAGGCAGTAGCAGGACCACGCCCTCTATGAAGCTTCTATGGGAGGACCTTTCCTGGCCTCCTCTTAGCCTCTGATGATGATGGTGATGCTTGGCCTTTTCTTGGCTTGAGGAGACATCATTCCAGTCCCTGCCTCTGTGTTCATATGGACTTGTCCGTGCCTCTTCTTTTCTTATAAGGACACCAGTCGCGTTGGATTGGGGCCACCCTAATCCAGTCTCACTTCAACTTAATTAGTTACATCTGCAAAAAGCCCTGTGTCCAAATGAGATTGCATTCTGAGGTTCTGGGAGGGTAAAAAAAAATTGGTGTGGGGGAACTATACAGCTCAGGATGTCTGATTTTCTTTTCCCTATCCCCACATCTTACCCCCATGGTAAAATTTTGCAAAGACCTGGAGATATTTGCAGAGTACAAGTCGAAGACCGGGACTTAGGCCTGCATCAGAGAGTGATGTGCAGAGAGGAGGACAACTCCCATTGTTTTCTTACTCTTTCAAGATTAATTTGGACTGCGAACATATATAACCACAGAGTGATTGTGTAACTGTGGACTGGCTGTCAGACTTGGAAGGTGAACAGAAATAAATACAGTTACCTCCAATAAGCTCGATTCTATTTCACAAGACACATGATGAGTGGAAGCAGCAGGGGCTTGAAGTAGAGACTCGGTTTAGGGTTCTGGTTGGCAAGTTGCTTGTCTAAGAATTTTCATGGATAAATAAGGATAAGATTTACCTCATTTAATTATTGTGAATATGAAATAGATTATATTCAGGCAAGCCATCCAGTCCAGCAATCCCCATGGTAGTTCTTTTCACCTTCTTTTTATATGATCGTATTGAGGCACCGGTGGGGTCCAATGTCAGAGTCTCTGCCTCTTGCTAAGTAGACTTTTACATGAATTCAGTCCAGCTCAGAACCTAGACCTGCCTCTTCTAACCACGTGGGAAGACAGAGAAAGAATCTACCTTATACTCTTTCATGCTCTTTTACTTCATAGAAAAACCTCTTCATTTAGAAAAGAAAAATGTATAAACTACTCTTTTAGGATTAATTTGGACTCAACTGGCTTGATCAAGCCTGAATCAAACGTGTTATACCAACCAAGTAGCTCCCTGCCTTGTAAGGCTCTAAATAGCTGTTCTGCTAGATTAAGCAGGGAGTGTTCTTTACATCTGCTTGTATATGAGCAGGTGTTTATACTGAGGGTCTGCCCCGAGCCTTAGCGTTCAGCTGCATTAAAGTGCATCTTCTTCATTTGTCCTTTGTGTCCTGTTACTCACACTGGATTCCAGAAGCCCGGTGTGGAACAGCTCTGCTATAATCACGCTGCTGAGTGGGAGGCTAAGGCAGCACATGTAAGTAAATCTGGTAAACAGTGTTTAAAATTAGTATGTGACAACTCCCATTGTTTTCTTTTTCATGGCTTCCCTTGGGCATTAATTAAATACAGCACTTTCCAGCATTTTCTCTTGCAGAATCATTTCCTCCTCTGTATTAAAATATTCAGACTGAAGGCAACAGACTGCAATACTAAATTCTAATGACTGTTTCTGAAATAGCAGGGAGTTGGGTCAAACACAGTCTATAATAGATGCCGGCAAAATGGAAATATTTTTCCATTAACATGCAGATGAGTTAAGTTTGTGGGAAAGTTTCTTTTTCCCAAATGGGGAGTTAAAATTAGGGTGTGTTGCTACTACCCCTGGAAATTTCTTTTTTCTCTCTTTCCTTCCTTCCTTCCTTCTTTCCTTCCTTCCTCCCCTGCTTTCCTTTCCTTTCTTTCTTGGTTTTTTCTTTTCTTTTCTTTGATTTCTTTCACCCTTTCCACCCACCCTCCCTCCTTTCCCCTCTCTCTGTTTCTTGAATGTAGATAGTTGAATTCTGCAGCTATATTGATGGTTTGTGCCTTATCCTACTATCATGTGTAGAATAAATAGCAATAACTAAAATAATCTAATGCATATTAGACTTGGAATGAAAAATCTGCCTCATTTTTGTTACTATAAAGAACATTTTGTTTTATAAAAAGATACTGTTATTAATAGAAACAATGAACTATTCCTATGGATTGAGTTTTAAATCTGCCTGAAAATGTTAATTAATGTTTACTTCACAAGTAACATTTTTTATGCAAAAAAATTTTATGGCAATCAGTCCTTGACCTAAAAATCTCTCTGAAACCCTTATGTCTAGAAATAATTACTAAATGGCTGGTTTTATCTATTCACCCACTTATTCTTTTAGAAAATATTTTCTGTCTGCCATGTGCAAAACACCCTGACACACTGCTTCATGCTGTAGAGGCTGCAAAGACAGGTCCTTATTTTCATGGATTTTAAATCTTCTAGTGGATACAATGTGCTAGCATATACTCTCTATAACTCAGGTATGAAAGCCTCCACGATTAGAAGATGTGAACACATGAGAAGCTTAAAAAAGTGCAGAGAAGGTTTCTAGAATACGAGTATTTGGCACAAATATTAAGAGAGAATTTTTGAAAAAAATCTATAAGGCAAATTATAGATTTGTAGCAATAAAAAGACCCACAAATCTGCATGACCTCAACATAGAGAAATATTAGTAGACTGAGTTTCAATTTAGTGGCTGGCTGCGTGTGTACTGGCTGTACCTCTGCGTTCTTCTGGGGAGTGGAAACAGGTACTGGGTTACTGAAGTATGTTCTTTTACACTGATTATGAATTTATCTTTCGAAAAGAAATGAAGTGGGACTGAAACTGAAATAGTGTTTATTCTGTCATAGTAGTTTAGTCTGCCACTCTAAAGAGATTTATTTGCCAGATAATAACTCTCTCATCAAGAATCCATTTAACTAAAAAAACAAACAGTCTTTCTTCCGGTGTCATTCCTATGTCTGTAGGAAATTGGTTCTGGTAACCAGAGTTGTCTAGTACAGAAAGTGTTCCAAAAACCTGGAGGGTACTCTGACTGTCTTGGGATCCACACTAGAGTATAATTCTAACGATACTACGTGGACCAAGATGAAGTGACACCTCTCCGGAAAGAGTCATGCACAAACCCACCAACTCCTGGAGTCACCATCAAATAAGGACTGGTAATTTTTTATGCTATGATAATTTCAGATGAAAAGTATTAATAACTTTTCTATCCCTTTCCTGTTACCATCCTCACATATGCATTTCTTGAACCATATTTGTCCTCCTGGGGGGCACAATCACTGATGCCCATGTTGCATATGTTGGCTGTAATAAAAGCAGTCCCTAGAGTGAGAATGAATCCTTAGTTTAGGTATAGCTGGACCATGTTACCTTTAGTAATGATATGAGGTGATAATAGTGGCAACGTAAGTTTAAAGAGTGGTTTGCTATTTGTAGATATTTTCTCACTGAATTCTCTTAGCCATAAGATGTAGATTAGGTGCATTGTTTTGATATATCATACCTGTAAAGACAGGAAAACAAGACCTTGTATAAGCTGCCCAGTCACCAAACCAGTAATAGAACTGGATTTGAAAGAAGATCTTACCTCTCCAGGTACTGAACTTTCTCCATGACATCACACTCTTAGGTATGCTTTACCTCCGACCCATGACATACTGTAATTATATTTTTAAATATTTTTAAATGTTTTGAGTCAGTACAGGAATTAGACCAATATAGATGTATAAAAAGTAACTTAGTTTTTTTTTTAAGGAACCTCCATACTGTTCTCCATAGTGGCTGTATCAATTTACATTCCCACCAACCATGTAGGAGGGTTTCCTTCTCTGCACACCCTCTCCAGCATTTATTGTTTGTAGATTTTTTTGATGATGGCCATTCTGACCAGAGTGATGTGATACCTCATTGTAGTTTTGATTCACGTTTCTCTAATAATTAGTGATGTTGAGCATCTTTTCAGTGGTGACCTAAATGGGAAGGAAATCCAAAAAGAAGGGGATATATGTATACATATAGCTGATTCACTTTGCTGTGCAGCAGAAACTAACACAACATTGTAAAACAACTATACTCCAATAAAAATTAATAAAAAAATAATAACCAGAATAACAGCAGCAACAAAAATAGCAACTCTGAGCTACAATTATATCATTGGAAAAGTTGCATTGTTCTTTTGGTTTTAAAATAGTGATATTTTGGAAAGAAGAGGAAAAAATTTTCTTAAGCTTTTCCTGATTGCAAGGCTGTAGCTGGATACATATAGTTTTTGCTGGGTGCTCTCATGCTCTTTGAGCAGAGGGATTTTACATTATGTATTTTTATATTCCTCACAGTACTTAAACAAGGACATTTATAAGTGCACAATATATACTCGTTAACTGAAATGGGACCCGTTTATTTCTATGTTATGTGTGCTGAATAGTCGACATGGCCTCAGTTTCTCCCATTTTTCCTGTCTGTCTCTTATTATTAGGCATAATTTTCATAATTTTGGATGCTTTTGTTAAAAACAGTGATATTTCTATTATTGATGTAAACAGTATGGCTGTTTTATTTTGCGTAGCCTTAGCATTCATTCCCAACACTCGTGACCAGACTTAACACCTGCTGCTTCTGCACAACGTGTAGTTTAAAGAGCTTTTTCCCATTTTACAGCTATGTTCCAATAATGAAGCTTGAGTAATAACTAGTATTAGGTGACTTGTCCAAGCTTATTCTACATGTAAGATATGATTTAAAAAAGCACTGGAGCTTCTACTACGTTACATCAGTCCCTGGACCATATAACATTTCTCTGATGCTTAATTTTTTAACTGGTCAAAGAGCTGTCCGTTTGAATGAAAGATCACGCTGTTTTGTGATGCTTGGCATTTGTAGTTAATGCACATATTGTTGCCAGCATATCTTTGGATAGACATTATTTTAATTGGACCAAGGTAAACAATTACACCTTGATTTTACTAGGGACTGGGTATACACTGGCTGTTTAAAAGTTAATGTAAAAAGCATCACCAGTACTGTAGTTTCTAATTTCCCACATGAATAGTTATATTTTGAACTAAGCTACTTGGCAAAATATTTCATTGGAAACATTTCTTCTTCTTAATCGTGATAAGAAGGCAGATTATGTTCTTAATGAGAAACAGGTTGATATGTTTGGATGACATTCACTAAACTATATAATTTAGACAATCTTACCTCGTATGACCTACTTAAACATTAGAAGAAATTTTAAGCTATGTTACAGGAGTAAATATAATAAAAAGGTTCCAGATGCCAATTACTTGCAGCATCTTGTAAATGTGTTAGAATCGTTAAATATAAACATATTTGCTTGAGGAGCATTTGGATTTATTTTATTTCAATTAAAAAGACATCTCCAATTAATTTTTTAGTACAAGAGAAAAAATTGTGTTGGGGGATTCATTTCAAGCATACAACTATTACTTAATGTGTTCTATACCAAAAAAAGTATGTATTTTGTTTTCTTATAACATGTGAAAACTGTAATGTTTGACTGGCCCATTTTCTCCTAAATATCAGTAAATATTTCTCAGGTATATCCAGGAAATATTTAATCCACATCATCTCACTTTCAGTGAATAATCAATAAATAAAAAGTATCACTATTGTTTAATGAAATGTCATGGAGAAAAAGGACTGACATTCTTGAAAAGCATAACTGTCTGAATCTTACTGGGGG
>NW_006792971.1:120859-140791 GCF_000442215.2 Lipotes vexillifer | reverse complement strand
GCATTCCTGGGAATCTGGGTGGACCACACTGCTTTTTGTCTTAGACTCAGGGCACGGTCTTGGAGAAGGAAAATGAATAAAGGTCAAGGAGAAGGAAACTGAGTAAAGGTCAAGGAGTTTAAGTCAGACTTAAAGTGCAAAAGTGGAAATATACCATGGTGAAAATCATATTGAAATCTCCCAAGATGTGCTGCATAATAATCAAGATTATGAAGCAAGATCTATTTAAATTTTTTTAAACTTCTGTCAGCCCCTATAATTGCCTTACATGTGTTAGCATGGAAATATTAACCAAGGTTTGGTTCCTGGAGAATTCCCAGTGTGATATGAATATATATTGGGAAACACGGGCAGCGCGTAATGCCTGTAGTTATGTCAGAGTTTTACTTATATAAGTAAAGACCCGAATTAGCATCAGAGAATAAATGTTCATTATATTAAATTGAAAATCTATCACCTTGGAGGCCACTATCTCTGGTTTGGTTCTAATTAAATACATTCTTGCACTGGGCTTAACAACTCTTGCTGAATTTTCTGATCAGTCCAAACAATAGATTAAACAAATGCATAGGGGAAAAGCCTAATTTGTTTCTAGCATTTAATGAACAAGGATATGGGTGATTAAGTAAATTTCTCACATTTTAGTGAGTTGCTTGGTTACATTCCGATGCCCTTTCCATGTCCTAAATATTATCGTGGGCCAATCACAGATGAGCAGGTCTATACCTTCTGGTTCCACACAGGGCATCTTACAGCCCATAGAAAAGGGTTTCCTTTGTGTGTGTGTGTGTGTATACAGTCGCTCATAAAAGAGTGACTCTTTTAAGAAATTATGGAATTACTATTTCAAAAGAATCCTAAAACCCATTCATTTATTCACCAATTTATTGACAGCCTCCTACATGAAAGGCAATGTGGTAGATCCTGGGTTCTATGGAAGCAAATGAGATAAATACAGTTTTTGCCTTTAAAGAGTTTTCAATATATTTAAAAGGAGGAACAGTGAAGAAGTATAGGAAACTCAGGATAGGGTCCTATGAGAGTGTATAGCAACTAAAGGTAGACCTTATTCCTGGTTGGGAAATCAGGAAATAATTCTACAAATTGACACTTGGAAGATGACTAGGAAATTACTATGGGAAATACGGGAAAAGATTTCTAAGCAGAGAGAAAAGCAAGATGCATAGTGTGATGTGTATTCCAAGAAATAAATAGGTGAGTGTGATTGGTTGGCACAAAGAATGAGGGATAGAATGAAATGAAGAGCTAAGATGTTTACAATGTAAAGAAAATAGAGTAAAAGAAAATGCAGTAACTGAGGATTTCTTATATATCATATGATGAATATGTAATAAATAACAAACATAGATATACTTGTTGACTTCAACGTTATGCATTATTATTTAATTGACACTTTGAAATATGAGACTACCAGTAACTTAATGTGTTAGATCTCAGATCTTCATGGTTTAAATTCCTAGCCCCTACAACTGAAAACAATCCTTTACTTAAAAGAATTTACTTTGATCATATTTTCTAATATCCTTCCAGCTATTTCCATCCAGTCAGAATTTCTGTTGCACGTTTTGAAAGTGTAACTGAACACTTCAACAAGTAGCTAAAAAATATATATAGTGATACAGTGAACAGGGAAGAAATAAATCAAAGCCACTTTCACCCATCCAGTCACCCACTGGAATATGAATTATAGGTAGGAAAGCAGAAGAAATATAGGTTGCACCATTGGGTGTTAAAAAAGAAATATGAAGGCAACAGAATAACTGGTCTTAGGACTCTTTTATAATTATCAGCCCCTTTCCCTCTTCCAATTTTTCCCTTTCCTTCTCCCTGTCAATCCTGCAGGGCAACTACATTACAGTCACAAATAAACATGTAAGCAAAGGCAGGCTAAGCAGAATTGCAGGTAAGATCAAGGAGTAATACATTATGTAAGTTCCAGAAAGGCATTATCCCCCCATTATCTCAGTGGCAAACCATTTTCCTTTGGAATAATTATGTTAGGGTTCCTCATCATGCCCACTGTTGGCTGGGCATGCCAAGGCAGAGTGCTGAGCAGAACCCTCCCTCTGTGGACCAGGAGAGGTAGCAGAGTGTAAATGAGGCAAAAGAGCGCACTTTGGGGAGGGAGGGGCCGTGGGGATTAGAGCTGAAAGAAGATTACAGTGGAAAGCAGAATCTTTTTCACTCAAGTGGGGTGACAGGTCTGGGGCAAACTGCTAAGTGTGAGACGAAGGAATTGTATGATTTATAAGTGCTTTGGAAAAGTGTGTTGGGCTAGCTATCACCAAGGAAAGTATTATAGTTACCCTTCCGCAGTCTGCAACTGTAAAACTTGATAACATTTATGAAGCACCTCCTTTTAAGCATTAGAAACTGACGGTATAAGGACATGATCCTTCAGAGAAGGAAAATATAAGAGGTATGTGCTCCACAGTCACCCCAGCTTTTTGCCTGGAGCACTTTTCAAAGGTTGACACATGGAAGCAGAGCTGGAACAGAGAGCAGCAGACTTTCTGGGAAGAGGAAGCAGAGATCAGATGTCAGGGTTGCTGAGGTGTCTGGGTTTATGGGACAAGGTACTAAAGTTGAGCTAGCTCTGCAAGAAAAAGCCTGGGAGTCTGCAAAGGTGTTTCCTTGAGTCTTTGGCCAAATACTAAGCTGTATATATGGAGAGTGAGACTCCATGAGGCCTGGAAGGAAGAAAACAAAAATAAAAAGCCCACAAGAACTCTTCAGAGGGCTCTGAGCTGAATAAAGAGTTCATAAGACAAACCGTGCTGGGAAGCCAGAATGGAGAGATCTTGGGGAACGTTTCAAATATTCAAATGAGACTCCAGAAAGACCGTATTTTGTGAGTAGGCTACTTCAGTCTTAGGGTAAGAGTTACTTTAGACTTGACCTTACAAAGCTTAAAACAAAAGCTTGTTTGTTTTAAAATTATCTATAAGGCAATTTTATTTTGACAAAAAAGTTATAAATAGTTTGCGTATATTTCTCACTAGTTAAATCACATTACAGTTAATTAGCTAATGTAGATAGTCCTTTCCTGTATGATTTCACTAAAAAACAAAATAAACGCCTTATTTTCAATAGATAAAAGGCAATTTATATCACATCGTAGACAACCATTTTAGTAAAAATGAAAATCAATCACACCTTTTGTTGAGCTCTTCAACAGAATTATCCTTCAATCCTGATTTCTCTATATGATTAAATAATACATGTTCAATTTTTTCACTTTTCATATAAACCATTAAAAAGTCATCAGTGAATACATTAACTGCTAGAATAAAACTCAACATTCTCTAATAGGAGAAACAGACTCTCAACAAAGTAGCATCCACAAGTCAATCATATGATGAAAAATAACAGACATACAAAGAAGCAAGAAAATATGATCTATAACTAAAAGAAAAATACAGTTGATAGAAACAAACACAGAGATGACAAAGATGTTGAAATAGCTATTATAACCATTTCAATAATTTAAAGGAAAAGATGTACATAATGGACAAAGAATTGGGGGATGCCATTAGAGATATAGACACAATGACAAAGAATGAAATGCAAATTTTAAAACTACAAGCAATGTATGAGTTCAAAAATTACTAAGTAGGCTTAACAGAAGTTTGGACATTGAAGAAAAGATCAGGTAACTTGAAGACTGATCATTAGACGCTATTGAAATTGCAACAATGAGTGGAAAAAAAAAGAAAAGCTTCAGTAACTTGTGGAACAATGTCAAGTAGTGGTCCACCATTAAATAACTGGAGTCCCAGAAGGAGATGAGAGGGAAGTTGAGAAACAAAAATTATGTGACGGTATGATTTCCAAAATGTCTCCAAACTTAATGTAAAATATGCTCAATATCTCCTGAACAGGATTGAAGAAAAAAGAGCACTCATGTACATCAAAGTCAAATTGCCGGAAATCAAAAGTAAAGGGAATTGCTTCAAAAATAATAAAATATCTAGGAATACATTTAACCAAGGAGGTGAAAGATCTGTACATGGACAGCTATAAAATACTGATGAAAGAGATTGAAGACAAAAATAAATGGAAAGACAGACCATGTTTATGAATTGGAAGGAGTGGTATTATTAAAATGTTTATACTAGGGCTTCCCTGGTGGCACAGTGGTTGAGGGTCTGCCTGCCGATGCAGGGGACATGGGTTTGTGCCCTGGTCCGGGAAGATCCCACATGCCACGGAGTGGCTAGGCCTGTGAGCCATGGCCGCTGAGCCTGTGCGTCCAGAGCCTGTGCTCTGCAATGGGAGAGGCCACAACAGTGAGAGGCCCGTGTACCACACACACAAAAAAAGTTTATACTACTGAAAGTAATCTACAAATTCAATGCAATCCCTATGAAAATTCCAGTGACAGTTTTCACAGAAATAGAACAACAATCCTAAAATTTATATAGAACCGCAAAAGATCTGAAAAGCTAAAGTAATTCTGAGCAAAAAGCAGAAAGCTGGAAGCAACTTGATCTCTGATTTCAATTTATATTACAAAGCAATAGTAATCAAAACAGTATGGTACTGGCATAAAAAAAGACACATAGGTCTATGGAACAGAATAGACAACCCAGAAAAGGACACATACATATATATGATCAGTTAATTTACAATGAAGAAGTCAAGAATATATAATGGGGAAAGGACAAGCTCTTCAGTAAATAGTGTTGGGAAAACTGGACAGCCACATCCAAAAGAGTAAAACTGTACTACTATCTTACACCATACACAAAAATCAACTCAAAATGTATTAAGGACTTGAATATAAAACCTGAAACCACAAAACTCCTAGAAGAAAACATAAGAAAAAAAACTACTTGACATTGGTCTGGGTGATTTCTTCTTTTTCGATTTGACAACACAAGCAAAAGCAACAAAAACAAAAATAAACAAGTGGGACTACATCAAAGCAAAAGGTTTCTGCAAAAGAAACCATCAACCAAATGCAAAGACAACCTACAGAATGTGAGGCAATTTGCAAATTTTATATCTGCTTAGGGACTACTATCCAAAATACATAAACTCATACAATTCAATAGCACGATGCATAGTAACTTCATTAATACATGGGTAAAGAGTGCAAGTGCACATTTTTCCAAAGAAGACATGCAGATGACCAACAGGTACATGAAAAGGTGCTCAGCATCACTAATCATCAGGGAAATGCAAATCAAAACCATAATGAGATATCACCTCATACCTGTGACGATGGCTTTTAGCCTAAAGTCAAACTGTAACAAGGATATGGAAAAAATGGAACGCTTACACAGTTGATGTTAGTTGGTAAGTTGGTGCAGCCATTATGGAAAACAGTATGGAGGTTCCTCAAATAGTTAAAAATGAAACAGTTCTGTGGTCCAACAATCTCACATCTGAAATGAAATGAAAGAAATGAAATCTGGATCTCAAAGAAATATCTGCACTCCCATGTTTATTGCAGCATGATTTACAATATCCAATCTATGGAAACAACCTAAATAGTTGCCACGAATGAATAAAGAAAATGTGGTGTATGTGTAGAATGGAATACTATTCAGCCATACAAAAGAAGGGAATTTTGCCACTTACCACAACAGAGATGAACCTGGAAGAAATTGTGCTAGGTGAAATAAGCCAGAAACAGAAGTACTGCATGATTTTAGTTGTATTTGGAATCTAAAAGAATTGAACTTATAATGAGAAGAGTAGAATGGTGTTATCAGGAGCTGAACCATGGGAGAAATGGGGAGATATTGGCCAAAGAGTACAAACTTTCAGTTATAAGACGAATTGTTCTGTTGATCTAGTGTACAGATGATGGCTATAGTCAACAGCAATTTATTGCATACTTGAAGTTTAATAAGAGAGTAGACATAATATGTTCTCACCAGAAACACAAACAAAGGTGTGAGGTGTGAGGTGATGAATATGCTAATTAAATTGGTTGTGATAATCACCTCACATTTAATATATGTACCAAAACATCACCTCGTACATGTTATATACATACAATTTTCCTTTGTCAATCATACCACAATAAAGCTGGAAAACATTACATATAAGACACTGATTAAAAATAAAAGGATGGAAAATATATATAACATGTAACCTAGTAAGAAAACAACTGGAGTAGCTTTAGTAATATCAGATAAAAACGAGTGCAAGAAAATAACTATTACCAGATACAAAGAGTGACATTTTATAGTGGTAAAATTTTATTATGAAGTCATAAAGTACATTGAAGAAAGGCTAAGAAATACTTCAATGATACAAGAGAAAAAATAGAATATTTTGTTTCTTTTTTCATTTCAATAACCACAATCATTTCTTAAAGTACCTATATCTATAATTGCATATCAGTTTTAGTAACTACCATGGCTTTCTTCTGGATTTTTATGATTATGGCAAGTATCTTGGTTATCTGCATAAAATCATTCTCTGTTCTTCCTTGCTTCAGAACTCTGATTTTGTTTGCAGAGTAATATGGCTCATCCCAGAGGACAGATTATGGTTAGTCTATGTCAATCATAGCAATACCTTTCCATTTTTCTAATGATGGGAAGAGATATGGGCCTTGTGTTTAATGTGATTAATGAAATCACCTCAGTGTCTACACATATATCATAGTTTATGAAGTAAACACAGAAAATAAATTAAAGCAGTTACAATTTGTAAGTTAGTAAGTTAATTTAAGTTAGTTATTTAGTAAGTTATTTCAGCTGGTAATTTAAATGCTGTAAAATAGATGTGTGCCTGTGTTATAGTAACACTGAGGAGAGGCATCTGATTTAGTCTCTCTGAGACTGAGAGGGGGAAATCTTTAAAGTATTGTTTCCAGTGACACTTTATCAATACCTTCATTTTGTAGAAAATTATTTAGTGGGAAATGCCCAAAATTTGCACTAGATCGTTACTATCCCATAGAACAGTATCTGTGATGATGAAAATGTTCTACATTTACACATGAGGCTAATAAGCACTTTAATTGTGGCTAAAATTTTAACTCTAATTAATGTAATTTATATAGCAACGTGAGGCTAGTAACTACCATGCTAATGGTGAAGCTCTAGAAGAGGAAAAAAGCATGGAAAAGGACATACAAGTTTGAGCTTTATTGATCTAAATGTATGCAATAAGATGCTTTGGGAAAAGATGGTCATTCTTCAAGTTACAGAAGATCATAAAGCTAAGCAAGAGAGTTTGAACTTTCAAATTCTAAAGGCAATGGACTCATGAAAATCTTTTGAGAAAGGAAGGCTAAAGCCTAATTTACATTTCAAACACTCATTACGACAGCAGATGTGACAGGGATTGAAGGGGAAGACCAGAGACAGTCACCACTTCGAAGATTGACCCATGTGATGCCTTAGGAGGGCGGGGACCAAAGCAGAGGTAGAGAAAGAGAGATGGAGAGACAGAAATTCCCCCTCTGCATACACACATGGAGAGAGAGAGAGGAAGCGCATATATTCATTTGTTATGTGAAAGGCAAAATTGATCAGAGTAGGGAAGATACTGAATGTGACTTGTCATGGAGGACATTACTCAGGGTGACCAGGTTTGGTTCAGAGGAAGATGTGTTTAATTTTGCCTAGTTGAGGTTGGGATGGATC
This sequence comes from Lipotes vexillifer, assembly GCF_000442215.2. NCBI lineage: Eukaryota > Metazoa > Chordata > Mammalia > Artiodactyla > Lipotidae > Lipotes > Lipotes vexillifer. Next base: position 133,160 of record NW_006792971.1, on the reverse strand, counting down.
TGAACGTTGAAAGAGCTGACCTCTTACAACATTGATGAGTACACCTCGGTCTTCTTGGCTGGCTCTGAGAAGGGTTGGAGCACCCCAGGCTCATTCTCACTCGTCTCCCCGCACTTTCCAACCTGTGATCTTAGCTACCTCATGGCTCCACAGGTCACCTCCATCCTGATAATTCCACTGATCTTCAAACTCACATGTTTGCTGCCTACTTGACATCCTAACTGGATGTATAATATGAACTTCCCATTTAATATGGAAAATAAAATTCTGATGACTAACACTCACCATATCCCTCCAGGAAACAGCATTTCCCCAGGTGATCAGACTCAAAACCTGGGGCTCATCCTTGATTCCTTCCATTTCTTAACCCCCTGTATCTAAGTTATTAGCAAGACATTTCAGCTCTGTTCAAAAATATCTTCAGTACCTGTTCATTTTTCTACATCCTCCCTGATACATCCCAATTCCAAGAAACATCAGTTCTTTTTACTTTTTCTAAAAATTTATTTTATTGAAGTTTAGTTGATTTACAATGTTGTGTTGATTTCTACTGTACAGCAAAGCAATTCAGTTATACTTGTATATATATTCTTTTTCATTTCTTTTCCATTATGGTTTATCACAAGACATTGAATATAGTTTTCCTGTGCTATACAGTGGGTCCTTGTTGTTTATCTATTTTATATACAGTAGTGTGCATCTGCTAATCCCAAACTCCTAATTTATATCTCCCCCTTTCCCCTTTGGTAGCCATAAGTTTTGTCTCTGTGTCTTAGTCTATTTCTGATTTGTAGATAAGTTCATTTGTATCATGTTTTAGATTCCACATATATGTGATATCACAGGATATTTGGCTTTGTCTGACTTACTTCACTTAGCATGATAATCTCTGGGTCCACTCATGTTACTGAAAATGGCATTACTTCATTCTTTTGTATGGCTGAGTAATGTTCCATTGTATATATGTATCACATCTTCTTTATCCATTCCTCTGTCGATGGACATTTAGGTGGCTTCCATAGCTTGGTTATTGTAAATAGTGCTGCAATGAACATTGAGATGCATGTACCGTTTTGAATTAGAGTTTTCTCCAGATATATGCCCAGGAGTGGGATTGCTGGGTCATATGGTAGTTCTATTTGTAGCTTTTTAAGGAACCTCCATACTGTTCTCCATAGCGGCTGTACAAATTCACATTCCCACCAGCAGTGCAAGTGTTCCCTTTTCTCCATACTCTCTCCAGCATTTATTGTTTATAGGTTTTTTGATGATGTTCATTCTGACTGGTGTGAGATGATATCTCATTGTAGTTTTGATTTGCATTTCTCTAATGATTAATGATGTTGAGCATTCTTTCATGTGTTTGTTGGCAGTTCCCGGACCGGGGCACGAACCCGTGTCCCCTGCATTGGCAGGTGGACTCTCAACCACTGCGCCACCAGGGAAGCCCTAGACGTTTTGATGATAGCCATTCTAACCAGTGTGAGGTGGTACCTCACTGTAATTTTGCATTTCTCTAATAATTAGCGAGAAACATCAGTTCTTAATGAACTGTCATCATATCCTCCTACCTGGACGTCTGGCTCTTATTCTTGCCTGTATACATTCTACTCTTCAGGAAGCAGGCAGTGTATGGCTGTCAAAACAAATCTAACAACGGACCTTTACATGGACTAAAATTTCAACTTCCTTCAGCTTCCCATTACACACTCAGAATGAGCTCCCATCTTCACGTAGTTCACAGACCCCTCTCCTTCCTTTATCTACCAGCTGCAGCTTCTTTTGTTTTCTCTGTGTCTCAACATGTCAAGTTCACTGATCCCTTAGGCCTTTGTACATGCTGATCCCTTCTCCTGGAATGCTTTGCCTCCCATTATTTCCTTGGTCAGCAACTACTTACCATCAAAGTATCAGCTCAGTGTGGCCTTTGCTGATAGAGTAAACTAGTCAGCTCTAGTTACTATAACATAATTGTGTGTCGCTTTATTTACTTCACAGCACTTATACTATGAAGTCATCATATTTATTTATTTACTTATTTACTCTCTCCTCACACTAACAGGTAATGGCTGTGAGATAAAGGACCTTGTCTCTCTTGTTTACCACTATTTCCAGCAGGCAGAATAATTCCTGGTACCTGATGAACGTGGAATAAGTAATTTCTGAGTGAAATAATGAAGTTCTGTATAACAAGTGAGAAGAAAAGACACACAGAGCCATAACACAAGGGTATTTCGATACTGAAGTAGAGACTAGAGAAAAGTCAAGAGAAGGCAAAAGAAAGACAGTCCATCTTTATGTCCCAATACATGTAGCAGGTTTTGGCACATGGTATGATGCATTTATGAGTGCGTATATAGAAAGGAGTTCAGCACAATTGCATTTGGTGTCGGGTGCCACTATTCGAGTGTCATACCTCCAACAACAACCTATGAGGAAAGCAAGCTCCGAAAGGCAAGTCACTGTCTCAAAGCTGTATACCTAATGAGTAGCAGAACCAGAATTTTCACCTAAGTTCTCTGCCTTGAAAGGGTTTAATCTTTTCACTATTAGCCCTTTCTGACATTTTCCATAAAGTTGAGGACTTACTGATAGACTTCAGATTTGATGATTGTGAGGTGTAGGTGTCTTCAGAGAAGGTGGTTCTTTCTGAGCTGGTGGCAACTCCTTCCTTATGATGGTTGACTGAGAAGCGAAGGATAACCTGGGAAAAGCTAACCGTGAAGGATGGAGCCCCAGCACTGTCACCAGGGCGGGAGGCAAGTTGTTACAGTTGTTGATTTTATTCGCTTTTTTTTTATGAGACCATAAGAGCATAGCATGTTAATTCTTAGGAGGACGTCAGAATGAAGGGGAAGGAGGGAAAGTGTAAAGTACACAAGAGAGGAGACAACAGGTGGATCATGGTCATATACGTGCATAGAGGGGACATTAATAACAGAGTTGGATAATATGTCTTTGGTGGAAAGAAAGAAGCAAGAGGAGGATGTAAGGATAGGTGTAGTGCAGTTAACAACTCATTAAAAGCTGAAGATAATAAGGTTAAAGTCAAGACAAGAAAGTGATGGACGTGATGCTTTGTGAGGAAGAGATAACAGTGGGGAAAAAGTCTAGGAGTCTCGGAGGCAGAGTAATGATTGGAGTAATCAAATTCTCCAAGGACTGGAAGCCACAGAGGCCAGTACAGTGGGGGAACTTCAGGAAGAGAATGAGTTTAGTGAATATGAATATGAGTTTAGTGTAGTGAGATGGGTTCAAATAAAGATTTTTGACTTTTTGGATTGAAGATCACCAACCTAAAGTTATTTGCAGGAAAATTCTAGCTGGTTCTTGGGATCAATAATTCAGTAGAATGATTTTGATAAATTTTCAAAATTATGGCTTTGGCCTTCTAGGTACAGATCTTTATCAATATAACCAAAGATGATGAGCCAACTATGGGACATCAGTACAGAGGGAGCTATCCTTTCTTACACCTGGAGTGCTCATATATATTACCTTTCTCAGAGCCAAATTTGTAGGTATCTGGAAAACCATTACGGTAATTAGATTTTTTTAATGAACATGGAATTAGAACAAATGAGGTCCAAAGTCTTCAGTATCATTTCATACAGATCATAGTGATGTACATGCAAGCACTCCACCCTATAAGAGAAAAGGTAACTCAGGTAATTAGTACCCATGTACCAAGATGCTGCTGCTCTTTTCACTGGTCATGACCAAAAATGGCAATTGTGTTTCTCTGAACTGTGTTCCCGTGTATTCTCAATGTTCCCATGTATTCTCAATGTTACCTTCTTTTTTTAATTAATTAACTTATTTATTTATTTTTGGCTGCGTTGGGTCTTTGTTGCTGCGCGTGGGCTTTCTCTAGTTGTGGCGAGTGGGGGTTAGCGGGGGCTACGCTTTGTTGCGGTGCACGGGCTTCTCACTGCAGTGGCTTCTCTTGTTGCAGAACACGGGCTGTAGGCATGCGGGCTTCAGTAGTTGTGGCTCGCGGGCTCTAGAGTGCAGGCTCAATAGTTGTGGCGCACGGACTTAGTTCCTCCGCAGCATGTGAGATCTTCCCGGACCAGGGCTTGAACCCATGTCCCCTGCATTGGCAGGTGGATTCTTAACCACTGCGCCACCAGGGAAGTCCCTCAATGTTCCCTTCTTCGTCTTTCTTTTAAATATCATTAAATTAGGTGGTAGTGATCATTCAAGTACCTATTTCTCTGTTCCAGGAAATAGGAAGTCTTGTCCCAGTGTAAATCAATGCAACTAGTTTAGCTCTTAGAGGGCAGTCCTCTTTGCCTTGTTTTAAAGTCTTAAGGAAGCTTTACTATCAACTCTGTGAGCTACAAATACTGATCTAGAGGGCCATTGAAGAGATAGATTTGGAATTCAGGACAGGGAAGTAATGAAAAGAAGGCTTTGGAAATTATTGATATACCTAGGTCAGTTGGTCCCAAACTTGTGCCATTACCAGAATCATCTTGAGTAGTTTTTAAAAATATAAAGATCCCAGAATCCTTTCACCAGATATTGTAATTTGGTGGATCTGGGTCAGGAACTGAAAATTTATATTTTTATATAACAAATAGGGGTTTTTAATAAAATAATACAGGTGTGGAAACCATTTTTGGACATGGTATTGGAACTCGTGAATGTGTACTGAGTGAGGACTGAATTCAGAATCCTGTAGAATTCAAATATTTGTCAGGAGATGAATCAATGTTTTCCAAATGTGTAGACCTGGGTGTGAAGGCAAAGAGAGAAAATTGACGGTGGACAAAGTGATGCTTCAAGATCCAGGGACAGCTGGCTATTATTATTTAAGACTGGGAGGAGGATGTTTACACATTAAGGGGATTTGGGTTTGGAGAGAGAGAGAGAGAGAGCAGGGGAGAGAGATTCACTGTACAGGAGAAAGAATGAACCATCTATACAAAAATCTGGAGGTAGTTGAAGACTAACTGAGGCATAACTATTTATTCAGGGGCTCCCATGTGGCAGCAAATACAGATGTTACTATTTTCCTTTACAGAAACTCTGCAAGGTGTTATTATTCCCATTAACTAATGAGAAGCTGGATATTTAAAATCCTTAAATAAATTACCCATGTTCAAGCAACTAATAAATAGTACAGATAGGAATTAGATGCGGATTTGCCTCACTTTTCCTTTCCCTGCCCTTTCACTGCTGAACAGTGTTTAGAATTAAGAGAATGAAGGAAGTTAGTGAATATTCGGGAAGAGGGACACTTCTTCAGAAACTCAAGAGAAAGAAGAATGCATAGGAATGAGGACAAATCTACGGGGTGGGGTCAGGGAGGTTGGGGATTTAAGGAAAACAGCAAAACTTTTGCATAGCCATCGGGGAGAGATAAGCAAGAGACTTGACCAAATATAAGTAAAGGCATAGTTTGTCAGTATTCTGAGGCACATTTCTAGGAAAACAATCCAAATTTGGAATGATTTTTCAAGTACTTCTGTAGTTAAATATGAATACACATTTCTAAATGCAATTAGTCCCATATTTTCCATGATTTGAAAATACAGTCCTTGAACAGTGAGCCCAAAGAGATATACATGATCTTAAAAAGTAGATTCTTGCCTTAAAATGGAATAAATTTAAGTAAGCCAAATCATACTTTACAATCATTGGAGAAGCTGATTATGTAGCAATATTTTCTTGAGCGTCACTTCGTAAAGCAAAAGAAAAAAAGTCTTATAATCTAAATAATCACCATTTAATGCATTTTTATAAATATGGATTTTTCTATAGTGAGCACGTATTTCTTTTTAAGCAGGTCGTACCTGCCATGGAAAATGTTACCTAAAAGGAAGCTTTTTAACTATAGATTTTTGAGTGTGATTACATATTGATTTTTCATTCATATTTGTAGTATACAGAAGCAAAGAAAATAATATAAAATTATATATGTATATATTTGACCTCTGAAATGTCATGAAAAATGGCATTTTTGATAGAAAAATTGCAGCACATATTTTTGGATATAATTTTCATTCAACCACATGAAAGCTGTAGAAATCTATTCCACTTGAAAATTAATTATTCTTGTCTTCAGTATTGCCTTTGACAAGGTAAGAAACAGTTGGATTCATTCTAATTTGCTTCAAGTAGTGGTAATTAGAGAGTGTGTGAGGAACAGCTCTCCATTCAGTTCTCTCCAGTTACTATTAGGCATATTAATAAACCTCTTAGAAAAGCAAATTCTCTGAGTTCATTAACCCTATCCCCCTCAGGACCTATAATGTAACATGTTTCTCTCTCTCTCTCTCTCTCTCTCCCAGTTTCATTTAAAGAGAAATGTATTACCGAGGAGCCATTACAGATTTTTATGGGAGACCATTTTTGAAGGCTTTTTAAGGTTAAATTGTGGCGCTAACTAGAATTCTCTGAAGATTTTCACAAGTTTTGTTATCGTGTCATATCTACCCCATCTTGTGTTAGTAGAGTGGCATTCTGTATACATATTCATTCTTGAGGAATTTAATTTGGTTTCTGTTCAGTGGTCAAGCCTATTGAGATGAGCTTGAACTGGATTATTCCCCCTACCACTTTGGTGCCCAGTTTTGGGCTGTGTGCATATGTGAGGGGTGTGTCTTGAACACCTCCTTCCTCTTCACCACACCTGCCCAGGAGCAGTCCAAGCTCTGTGATGCTTTACTAGACTTCTCCACACGCTGACCAGGTGTCAGTAGCCAATCCTTACTGACTTTTAGTTTCACCTTACAGCAGTGTGATGGTTCGCTATTTTATCCAAACTTAGGTGTTAGGAGAGTCACAGTGTGTTTCCACAGTCTTGTTGTGACTAACTAATCTCTAGAACTGGCAAAAGTCCACAAGTAAGAACTGAAGAGGCAGAGAATAGGGCTGGGTTTTGGAGAGGCTGGGAACCAGGCTTCAGACTCCAATATGTATGATCTTACACAACAGTAGAGTTTTGGAAGGGCTCTTACATTCCTTTCCATAATCAGGTAATCATAGTTGGCAGAATAAATAGTGGTCTCCAAAGATGTCGGTGTACTAGTTCCTGGTACCTGGGAATATGTTAACTTACACAGCAAAAGGGAATTTGAAGAAGTAATTAAAGTTGTGTACCTTAAAGCAGGGAAATTAACCTGCATTATTGGCATGGCCTCAATCTAATCACACGAGCCTTTAAAAGCAGAGGACACTCTTCAGCTGGCAGAAGAAGGTAGAGGAGAGATAGAGCAGAGAGGGGTTCTAAGCATAAAAGGGATTATTTATTTATTTATTTATTTATATTTATTTAGACTGCACTGGGTCTTAGTTGTGGCAGGCAGGATCATTTAGTTGTGGCATGTGGGATCTAGTTCTCTGACCAGGGATCAAACCCAGGCCTGCTACATTGGGAGTGCGGAGTCTTACCCACTGGACCACCAGGGAAGTCCCATTATTTTTTTCTTTTTTAAAAAAATTTTATTGGAGTACAGTTGGCTTACAATGTTGCATTAGTTTCAATTGTATAGCAAAGTAAATCAGTTATGCATATACATATATAAACTCTTTTCTTCTTTTAGATTCTTTTCCCATATAGGCCATTACAGAGTATTGAGTAGAGTCCCCTGTGCTATACAGCAGGTTCTTATTAGTTATCTAATAAGTAGTGTGTATCTAAGTAGTGTGTATAAGTAGTGTGTATCTAAGTAGTGTGTATATGTCAATTCCAATCTCCCAATTTATCCCTCCCCCCCCATATCCCCTGATAACCATAAGTTTGTTTTCTTCATCTGTGACTCTACTTCTGTTTCATAAATAAGTTCATTTGTACTCTTTTCCTTAGATTCCACATATGAGCAATATCATATGATATTTGTCTTTCTGTGTTTGACTTCACTCAGTATGACAATCTCTAGGTCCATCCATGTTGCTGCAAAAGATGTTATTTTGTTCTTTTTTATGGCTGAGTAATATTCCATTGTATATATGTACCACATCTTCTTTATCCATCCTCTGCTGATGGACATTTAGGTTGCTTCCATGTCCTAGCTCTTGTAAATAGTACTGCTATGAACATTGGGGCGCATGTATATTTTTGAATTATGGTTTTTCTCTGGATATATGCCCAGGAGTGGGGTTACTGGATTATATAGTAGCTTTATTTTTAGCTTTTTAAGGAACCTCCATACTGTTCTACATAGTGGCTGCACCAACTTACATTCCCACCAAGAGTGTAAGAGGGTTCCCTTTTCTCCACACCCTCTTCACCATTTATTGTTTGTAGATTTTTTGATGATGGCCATTCTGACTGGTCTGAGGTGATACCTCATTGTAGTTTTGATTTGCATTTCTCTAATAATTAGTGATGTTAAGCATGTTTTCACATGCTTTCTGGCCATCTGTATGTCTGCTTTGGAAAAAAATGTCTATTTAGAGCTTCTGCCCATTTTTTATTGGGTTCTTGTATTTTTGATATTGAGCTGCATGAGCTGTTTGTATATTTTGGAGATTAATCCCTTGTTGATTGCTTCATTTGCAAATATTTTCTCCCATTCTGAGGGTTTTCTTTTTGTTTTATTTATGGTTTCCATTGCTATGCAAAAGCTTTTAGTTTAAGTACATCCCATTTGTTTATTTTTGTTTTTATTTTCATTACTCTAGGAGGTGGATCAAAAAATATCTTGATGCAATTTATGTCAAAGAGTGTTCTGCCTATGTATTTGACACATTGTTGCTGGCTCACTTGTGGGAGAGGATGGGGGAGAAGTGTCTTCCAGGAGCTGAGGCGGGCCTTGAACTGAAAGTCAGAAATAAACTAGGACCTCAGTCCCACAACCACAAGAATTGGATTTTGCCAACAACCTGAAGGATCCATGGAAGGGATGCTCCTGTGGAGCCTCTCCATAAGAACCCAGCTGGAAAACACTCTGATTCTAGACTGGTGATCCCAAAGCAGGGGATCCCACTGAGCCAGCCCAGACCCTGACCTACAGATTGTGAGAAAATCAACGTGTGGTGTTTAAAGCTACTTAATCTGTGCAATTTGTGTAGCAAAAATAGAAAACTGATACAGTAGTTAATATCCTTAATAATTTTTAAGTCAAGTTTGGCTGATTTTATATAAACAAAATGATGATAGTGATTCCTTGAAGCAAAACTTTCCCTTAACCACATCAAAATTTGATTTTGTTTTTCTGTTTCATGTTCACTAATCTAAATGTTTACCTGTGACCAACATTAGCTATGGGTGACGTCTGCCAGTCTTCAGTTTATGGGGAAGTAATCTCACTTATATTATCTCAAGTTGTTATAGCAATTGAGGAATGGGGATGGAGTACCTTGCTGTCTCATGATCAGAGCAGGTTTCATAAATAAATACCAAAATGAGGTTAAACGTGTGCTTTGTTTAATGTTGGGACATCTGGGTTCTTCAGTGACTGACTCACAACCGCTAGTGTCCTTGAGCAAATTCCTGATCTCTCAGGATGTCAGTGGCATTATCTGTAAAAGAGGGGAATTCATGAAAACGCTCTGCACGACCTTTGCCAGCCCTGAGAGTCCATGGTTCTTTCTGGGAACAGGGCAAAAAGGGACAGCTCGGGGCTGGCAATGGGACATGGAAAGGGGGTGACTGTCCCGAATTCACTTTTCTCAGAGAGCTATCAAAGGATGAAAAGAGGGGCTTCCCTGGTGGCGCAGTGGTTGAGAGTCCGCCTGCCGATGCAGGGAACACGGGTTCGTGCCCTGGTCCAGGAAGATCCCACATGCCGTGGAGTGGCTCAGCCCGTGAGCCACGGCCGCTGAGCCTGCGCGTCCGGAGGCTGTGCTCCGCAACGGGAGAGGCCACAGCAGTGAGAGGCCCGCATACCGCAAAAAAAAAAAGAAAAGGATGAAAAGAATAACAAAGTGTTTGCCCCTTCAACCTCCAGATGTTTTCCATCTGGGATTAGGTTTTAATTCCCTTGGACTAGCCAGGTGTTCATCAACTATCCTGTTGTCTGTCCTGGAGTACACATCCCTCCATATGCTGTTTATTCCACCTTTGTGATTTGAAAAATGCTTAACATTTGCTTAAAAGAACCAAAGCAGATGCAAGTTTTGATATTTCCTTCTGTTAGTTATACTTTATTCCCAAATTAGTGAAATTTGTCCTTTAATTTTCTATCTCAACATTGTTTTTAAAATCTTTTGGATCATTTTATTACATTTCTAAAAACTTCTTTGTTTTATTCTGGGGATAACCTAGCCAAACCAGGCACAGTAGTCAATCATATTTTTAAAAATTGAACTATAATTGATTTACAATATTTCAGGTATACAGCAAAGTGATTCAGATTCTTATTCAGATTCTTTTCCATTATAGGTAATTACAAGATATTGAGTATACTTCCCTGTACTATACAGTAGGTCCTTGTTGGTTATCTATTTTATATATAATACTGTGTATCTTTTTTTTGTTTGTTTTCTTGCTATATGCAGGCCTCTCACTGTTGTGGCCTCTCCCATTGCGGAGCACTGACTCTGGACGTGCAGTCTCAGTGGCCATGGCTCATGGGCCCAGCCACTCCACGGCATGTGGTATCCTCCCGGACCGGGGCACGAACCTGTGTCACCTGCATTGGCAGGCGGACTCTCAACCACTGCGCCACCAGGGAAGCCCCAATACTGTGTATCTTTTAACCCCCACATCTTAATTTATCCCTCCGCCCCCCCGCTCTCCCCCTTGGCAACAAGTCTGTTCTCTATGTCTGTGAGTCTGTTTCTGTTTTGTAAATAAGTTCTTTTGTGTCATATTTTAGATTCCACATATAAGTGATATCATATGATATTTGTCTTTCTCTGTCTGACTTACTTCACTTAAGATGGTAATCTCTAGGTCCATCCTTGTTGCTACAAATGGCATTATTTCATTCTTTTTTATGGCTGAGTAATATTCCATTGTATATATGTGCCACATCTTCTTTATCCATTCATCTGTCAATGGACATTTACGTTGCTTCCATGTCTTGGCTATTGTGAATAGTGCTGCTTAAGAACATTGCGGTGCATGTATTTTTTCAAATTAGAGTTTTCATCTTTTCCCGGTATATATCCAGAAGTGGGATTGCTGGATCATATGGTAACTCTATTTTTAGTTTTAAGGAACCTCCATACTGTTGTGCTGTGGGATATGGGGAGGACCTTCTCCATGTTTCAGAAGGAGCAGCTTACGGGACACCAGACTGCAGTGAGGTTCCCAGGGCTGCATACACCTCCTTGATCATTCTTGGCAGCTAACCTAGGTTTTTATTTGACATAACCTTCCTTAACTTCCTGCTAGCAAACCTTACATGAGCCATAAAAAGTCTTATCTGTATGAGGAAAGCATCCCTTCAACACATAGCAAATCCTCCCACCTTCTCTCCTCTCACACCCTCTCAATAATAATTCTCTACCCCTTGCCCAGGTTTTCCCTTTCCAGGTCTCATTTGGATTTTTTTCAGACGTTTAAACATGCTCAGATTTCTCACATCTTGAACAGTTCTTTCACTCCAACTATATTCTATTTCCTCCTCATACCCCCAAATTCCCCCAGTCACTCAGGGTGTGCACTTTCCAATTCCCCATATCCTACCACTCCTCGACCCACTTCCTTAAGACATCCACTTACTTATGACATCCCCATATCCTACCACTTCCTTATGATGTACTTTTAAGAGGCTGGAAGCAATGAAAATTTTCCAGAACTTATTTTATCTGACCTCTCAGTGGCATGGGACATCTTGACTGCTCATTGCTATTGAAAATCTCTTTATCTCTAACACTATATTCTCTGATTTTCCTTCCATCCAAGGGGCTGCTTTGTCTCCTTTGATAGTAATCAAATAGCGGTATGTCTGGTAATTTGATGGTAATCCAAGCTAGTAATCAAATATTGGAATTTCTCAAGTCTGTGTTCTAAACTCTCTGTTCTCTTCTTCCTGTGTACCCTCCCCACCTAAAGCTTCAGCGAAGTTTGCAGGATCTCCACAAGGGTGCTTTAGAGGTATGACAAACCTGGAATGTCCATGACCAAAACCATAATCTTCCCTCCCAGGGTCTGGTGCTTGACTGTGGTTTTCTACCTCAGAAAATCACAATACAAGCCATCCGGTTAGGCCTGCCATAAATAGGAATTATTTTTGGTGTATAACTTTGTCCCACCCCCTCACACCTCTCCTGTGCAAATCTATTACCAATCCTGTGTTTTTCTCTCTCCTAATTTTTTTTTTTTTTTTTTTCTTGCGGTACGCAGGCCTCTCACTGTTGTGGCCTCTCCTGTTGCAGAGCACAGGCTCCGGACACGCAG
>NW_006792971.1:110767-120805 GCF_000442215.2 Lipotes vexillifer | reverse complement strand
GCATGTGGGATCTTCTCAGACCGGGGCACAAACCCGTGTCTCCTGCATCGGCAGGCGGACTCTCAACCACTGTGCCACCAGGGAAGCCCCTAAATATTTTTTTTGAACCTGCCACTTTCTATGTTTCTACACACTGTAGCCTAGTCCAAGCTCCATCCTCTATCTCCTGGACAACTACTGCTGCAGGTGCCCCTGCATCCCTCCTGCCCACCTCCCAATTCTTTTGCACATTTCCGCCAAAGGCACATTTTTCAAAATACGCACCTTTACCACCTTTGATTGTAAAACCCTTGAATCACTCTTGACTTCAGGGTAAAAAAACCCCAACAATTTTATATGTAGTTAAAAACAAAACAAAACATCTCTGTATGGCCTGGCCGTTGCTTACTTTTGAGGTCTAAGCTCACAGGGTTCTACTTATTCATTGGCACCATTTCTACTGTCCATCATTGAATGTGAAAACGCCAACTTTTGTCCACAATCCCAACAGTATTTCTGAGCATGTTGTTTTCTCTGACTGTTGCCTTCTTTCCTGTGATAGGTAACTCCTACTTGCCCTTCCTCTCTGGGGTCAAAATATCTTCCTCATTATGCTTCCATAGAACAATAGTTTTTTGTACTTTTGTGTTTTTCCCCTCATTTGGTGTGGTGCCTATCTCAATTTGTACTCATACATTTATTAATTTGATACTGGAACAACTTTCCCATCCTGCTGGATTGACAAGGCCATAACTGTTGAAAATGTATCAATTTTTACTTTTAACTGAATCTGTTGTTCCTAGGTGCTCAGGAAGCGTTCCTTTTATATTGAATGAATGATTCTTGTCATCCTTAAGCTACAGCCAGAATGCAAGCTTCTCCACACCTGTGCGGGACTCTCCTTTACATTTCTAAACTTTCTTACCCACCACACTGCCAGCACCAGCCCCCTTATTCACTGTTGTCGATTCTCCCTCATTATTCTGCATTTCCAGTAAATATTCCAGTACTTACCTTCTTCGACAAAAGTTATTTTGCCTATTTGCCTGATTGCTACTTCTGCTGTTTCTAAGGCTGACATCTGCTAAGATAATTTTCATAGAGTTAAGATGGTCAGTTCTAGTGTTGATTTTCAAGGCCTCTGTAGAATTTTCTGGTCCTTTTATTAAAGATTACCAGCTCCATCCCCTTCTCGTCCTTCCCATTGTTGCCCTCTGTTGCTTCCAGGTCATTCACTCCCCAACATCTTCCAAAGAATTTGTATCCCATTAATTTATACGTTCATTTAAAATAATAATGAGTTCTAGGAATTCCCTGGTGGTCCAGTGGTTAGGACTCGGCGCTTTCACTGACGAGGCCTTGGGTTCAATCCCTGGTCAGGGAACGAAGATCCCTCAAGCTGCACCCGTGGCCAAAAAATAATTATAATAATAAAATAAAATAAAAATAAAGGGCTGGGGCTTCCCTGGTGGTGCAGTGGTTGAAAGTCCGCGTGCCGATGCAGGGGACATGGGCTCGTGCCCCGGTCAGGGAAGATCCCACGTGCCGCCGAGCAGCTGGGCACGTGAGCCATGGCCGCTGAGCCTGCGCGTCCGGAGCCTGTGCTCCACCACGGGAGAGGCCACAGCAGTGAGAGGCCCACGTACCGCAAAAAAAATAAAAAATAAAAAAATTTTAAAAATTAAAAAAAAATAAAGGACTGAGGGGAGTCACTATTCACGACGCTGCAGCATAAATTAATGAACAAGTGAAGAAGACAGTAACCTGTCTTCCAAGAAATGTTGAACCAATGGATAATCAGACTGAAATCTTAAAACAATAAAATATGTCCATGGGGGTTTATAGTGAACTCCTTAAAAATTGCTCATATTGGAGAAGATGACTAATAACTGCTTTGGTATTTAGTTATATTAAATAAAATCTGTTTTGAAAAAAAATAAAATACTCAGTGAGTTCTCACTATACCTGGACTCTGTGAAGCGTGGGAGAGGGAATCAAATGGTCAAAAAGCAAAAAAAATCAATGCATGGGAGATTTTCAGATAGTCAAAGAGACTAAGGGGAAAATAATGCAAGGCGATTTGGCAGAGACTGAGGGATGGACATTGTAGAGACTCTTTGACTGGTCTGAGAAATCCTGTGAAGAGGTGCCTGTAGGTAGAATATCCTGGAGGCTAACAACTTTCAGAGTTGTTCTGTGGAGGTGGTGTGGTGTGAAAGCCTGAGGCTCCAGATAACTTGAAGGAATAGGACCAGGGCTGTGCCAGGGGCCCCTCAAGACACACAGCTTCTGGTGGAACCCATTTGTCCTGTATTTCTTGGAAATGATCTAACCCAGGGGAAGAGTGGACCAGGAGGAGGGTTCAGATGCTCTTTTATTCTAAGCTCTAGAGTCCCAGGACAGACTGGAGGAAGGTGGGACTCTGGAAACCTTTCCCAAACTATCCCCCTTCCAGCATGCCTGACTTTCTTCTGTTTCTGGTGCCGCGTTGGCCTCCCGTACACAACAGCAGCACCACCATCTTCTGCGTCCTCAAGACTTTTGTATCATTTAGTGTGTGTGTGTGTGTGTGTGTGTGTGTGTGTGTGTGTGTGTATGTTGTGTATGTGTACATAGGAGAGACAGTGAGAGAGAGCTCTATGGTCAATTACTCCTTGTTTCGTTTCTCTGACATCACTAGGGCTGACTCAGAGTGGAATCTACCAGCTGGCATCTAGGTCACGTTCCACTTGTGGAAGAGAGTCCACTAGTTACCTAATTGCAAATGGAAAAAGCTCAGTTCTCCTTTCACGTGACCTCTGTGTAAGGTTTGCTGCTATTGACCACTCAGTCTACCACTTAGAACACTCCCTTTGTACAGATCCTACTGCACCATTATCCTCTGACTCACCTCTGACTCATCTCCTTCCTTTGTGTCTCAAGATAAAATTCAGTGCCTCAACTATAGTGCACAGGACCCTACTGGCCCCTCTCCAGCAGGGTGAACTCGCCACTCACCACTGCACTGGTACCCATGGTGCAGCCCTGCCCGAGTCATCGGTCACCCCTAGGTGCCTGTGTCGGACTCTCCGTGTCTATTTGCTTATACACATGCTGTTCACTCTGCTTGGAATATCCATTTTCCCCACCTTCCTCTCCTTTTCAATTCCCTCAGGACATTCCTTTCTCTTATTAAGAAAAAAAAAAAAAAAAAGAAAGTAAAAAGAGCAAACAAAAGAACATTTGTGTTTACTGGCTGCTCCAGCATGCCGGAACCCCTCATCCTTTTTCATGCTGCTCAGGTGTTTGGTTGACATCTGTCCCCTTGTCTCCTTGACTAAACTGTGAGCTTATTGTGTGGCAAAGGCTTTATTCCTTCAACAATTTGGGGTATACACTAGTTAGTTAAATATTCGTTTCATACCTAAATGTGAAACCCAGTAAATATTTGCAATAAACAAGGTTCTCATAAAAACACATAATTGGTATATTGACAACATAATTTTCATAGAAAAATCAATGTGGTTTCTTTCTTTCTTTTTTTTTTTTTTGTTAAAGTTCCACTTTGTAGACAACAATATTGCCAGCTTTCTACTGGATTGGAGCAATAAGTTGGGATTTTCCAAAGACATAGATCAAGAAAATTATGTATCATTGCAGACCACTTATTTTTATGGAAAATATTCACTACACACATGGATTTTATATTAGTATATTTTAGCTACTACTTGAGTAGTTTGTAATTAGATGAAGATTGAGCATATTTGTATAACTGGATGAAACAGAAGAAGCAACATAACAATGAACACATCTGAGTTTCACCTACCTCTTATCCTCTGTGAAATCTCAAAAGTCATTTAGAGGAAGATATCAAGATGTCCATGACACCACAAAGGAGATCATCCATTTCAACACAATCAAACCACTCTTCAGATGCCTTTGTGTTTGAGAAATAAAGTTGATGAAAAGAAAGTCTTTCCTGCAAGTAAACTATAAAACCAGAACAAGCCTTCTCCCACTTCCAAGGTTAATGAAATACTACTGCTGTAGGGGACTATAAAGAGGCTTAAAGTCAAAACAATCAAAAGAATCGCTTATGATTAGTTTAATTGCTTTCCCTGTAGCTACTTGGCATAATAATATTTTTCTCAAAATGTGTGAAATATTATTGCCTAACAGTATCATTCTTAGGAGGCTCTGCACACTTTTTTTTTTTTTTTAATAAGGAGCAATTCTCCTTTAATTAGTGCTAAGAAGAATTACCTACATTTTAGAATTGATTCATGATGAATCAGTCATCTTTTCTAAAGACTTTTATTTTGAGTAAAATGTAAAAAAATGTATGAACCTCAGATAATTCCAACTTTATCTGATATGCACTCTCATCAAGTTAGTGAACCTAGCTCTTTTGAATCCATAAAACTACTCCCACTTCAGTTTCTATTACTTTTCTGCATATTTGACAATTAATACTTTTTTTTTTATGGCTACCTACTGCTGAACTAATTTTCTTGCCAATTATGTTTGTCAATTTCATTCTATTTCTATCCCACTGGAGAGTGACTCATTGGTCTGTCATTTAACAAGCTTCATGTCCTTCAGTGCAGTCCCAGTGTGGCTATGTGAACACTGATACAAAAGCACACCCATTTTAAATCTGTATCCTGTTGCAAAGCAATGGTTATTTCTAGAATTTTGAAATTTTGTCACTTTCAAATTCTTGCCCCAGTTGGATTTTGAACGACTAGGCATATTACTAAAAAGGTTGTAGTTTTTGCATTAGAAATGAAGTCTCCCTACTTGTCTAATTTATCTGTGGTCCTTTTCAGCTCAACTTCAGTTAATATCATTATATTCTTATATAATTATAATGCAAGCAATCTGACTGCCAGAACTGACTGTGTCCGCATTTTCATTATAAACATTTAGTCTCAAAGGCACGTAATAAATCAACCAAAAAATGATATTCAGTGATATACCTTAGGATGCAAATTCTCACACCAAAGGAAAGTTACCTGGCTATTCTTACACAGAAATATAAATAACCCTTTACTATGGTTGTTTTAAATACCTCAGGTCAGCTTATGTTTAAGAAAAACAATGACTTTTTTGTTTGTTTGTTTGTTTTTTTGCAGTACGCGGGCCTCTCACTGTTGTGGCCTCTCCTGTTGCGGAGCACAGGCTCCGGACGCGCAGGCTCAGCAGCCATGGCTCACGGGCCCAGCCGCTCCGCAGCATGTGGGATCCTCCCGGACCGGGGCACGAACCCGTGTCCCCTGCATCGGCAGGCGGACTCTCAACCACTGCGCCACCAGGGAAGCCCAACAGTGACTTTTATACTGAGTATTTCTCATAGGAGACTGTTCTCTTTTTTATTTCTAAAAGGCATCATCAGGTATTTTTGTTATCATAATGTACAACTTTCTTTTTTGGGGGCACCCTAAGTCACATTCATAGCTTTCATGTCTTTTCAGTAGAATTCACTTGCAAATATTTGGGGAGCATTCTAAATGTAATATATAAACCTACAGCTAAAATGTGCTGTAAACCAGAAGTGCAGGTTTGTTTTATGAATTGGTCTTCATGTCACTCATGCAAAATTTTGAACATATTGTGAGAGATATAAGTTGCCCCATTTAAACTTCATATGAAATGTTTAAAATTCTCTGATTATTTTTGACATATATTTAACTTAAAACAGTGCACAGGGATTCCCTGGTGGCGCAGTGGTTGGGAGTCTGCCTGCTGGTGCAGGGGACATGAGTTCGGGCCCTGGTCTGGGAAGATCCCACATGCCGCGGAGCAGCTAGGCCCGTGAGCCACAACTGCTGAGCCTGCGCGTCTGGAGCCCGTGCTCCGCAACAAGAGAGGCCGCGATAGTGAGAGGCCCGCGCTCCGCGATGAGGAGTGGCCCCCGCTTGCCACAACTAGAGAAAGCCCTCTCACAGAAGCGGAGACCCAACACAGCAAAAATAAATAAATTAATTAATAAACTCCTACCCCCAACATCTTCTAAAAAAAAAAAAAAAAAAAAAAAAGAACAGTGCACAAATCTCAACTGGGTAGTACTAGGAGATTTGACAATGGTGTATATCCCGTAAACACCCCCATTACAAGATTAAGAACATTTCTACCCCTTCAGGAAGTCTCCTGACGCCCCTTCCCAGTTAATTCTATTCTCTAGTGCCCCTTCAATGACTTTGCTATTAAAGAATTTTTTACTTATTTCTAAGTAATAAAATAAAATTTTATTAAAGAATATTTTTAGTAAAGAATAATTTTGTCACTTTTAAAATTTCATATAAATTTCATATAAATAAAATCATGTAGTGAGCACTCTTTTGTCTCTAGCTTTTCTCACTCAGCAAGTTGTGTTTATCATTCTTTTTCTGTATTAGTGAATATTATCCTTTTCTTTATATAACATATCCATCTCTGAAGTCAAAATGAATAAAAGCAAAAATAAACAAATGGGACATAATTAAACTTAAAAGCTTATGCACAGCAAAGGAAACCATTGACAAAAGAAAAAGACAACCTACTGAATGGAAGAAAATATTTGTAAATTATTTTAAATTCATACTGTTAATGGTCAGAGAACATAACTGTGTGATTTTGGTCATTTTTTTTTAATATCTTTATTGGAGTATAACTGCTTTACAATGGTGTGTTAGTTTCTGCTGTATAACAAAGTGAATCAGCTATACGTATACATATATCCCAATATCCCCTCCCTCTTTTATCACCCTCCCACCCTCCCCATCCGCCCCTCTAGGTCAACACAAAGCACCAAACTGATCTCCCTGTGCTATGTGGCTGCTTCCCACTAGCTATCTATTTTACGTTTGGTAGTGTATATATGTCCATGCCACTCTCTCACTTCATCCTAGCTTACCCTTCCACCTCCTCGTGTCCTCAAGTCCATTCTCTACATCTGTGTCCTTATTCCTGTCCTGCCCCTAGGTTCTTCAGAACCATTTTTTCCCCTTAGATTCCATATATATGTGTTACCATATGGTATTTGTTTTACTCTTTCTGACTTATTTCACTCTGTATCACAGACTCTAGGTCCATCCACCTCACTACAAATAGCTCAATTTCATTTCTTTTTATGGCTGAGTAATATTCCATTATATATATGTGCCACATTTTCTTTATCAATTCATCTGTCGATGGACACTTAGGTTGCTTCCGTGTCCTGGCTACTGTAAATAGAGCTGCAATGAACATTGTGGTACATGACTCTTTTTGAATTATCGTTTTCTCGGGTTATACGCCCAGTAGTGGGATTTCTGGGTCATATGGTAGTTCTATTTTTAGTTTTATAAGGAACTTCCATACTGTTCTCCATAGTGGCTGTATCAGATTACATTCCCACCAACATTGCAAGAGGGTTCCCTTTTCTCCACACCCTCTCCAGCACTTATTGTTTGTAGATTTTTTGATGATGGCCATTCTGACTGGTGTGAGGTGATACCTCACAGTAGTTTTGATTTGCATTCCCCTAATGATTAGTGATTTTGAGCATCCTTACATGTGTTTGTTGGCAATCTGTATATCTCCTTTGGAGAAATGTCTTTTTAGGTCTTCTGCCCATTTTTGTATTGGTTTGTTTGTTCTTTTGGTATTGAGCTGCATGAGCTGCTTGTATATTTTGGAGATTAATCCTTTTCTGTTGATTCATTTGCAAATATTTTCTCCCATTCTTTTCATGTCATTTATGGTTTCCTTTGCTGTGCAAAAGCTTTGAAGTTTCATTAGGTCCCATTTGTTTATTTTTCTTTTTATTTCCATTTCTCTAGGAGGTGGCTCAAAAAGGATCTTGCTGTGATTTATGTTTTCCCCTAAGAGTTTAATAGTGTCTGGCCTTATATTTAGGTCCTTAATCCATTTTGAGTTTATTTTTGTGTATGGTGTTAGGGAGCATTCTAATTTCATTCTTTTCCATGTAGCTGTTTGGTTTTCCAAGCACCACTTATTGAAGACGAATCTCATACTTTTACATGTACCTGTCCAATTTTCCCAGCACCACTTATTGAAGAGGCTGTCTTTTCTCCATTGTATATTCCTGCCTCCTTTATCAAAGATAAGGTGACCATATGTGCATGGGTATATGTCTGGGGTTTCTCTCCTGTTCCACTGATCTATATTTCTGTTTTTGTGCCAGTTCCGTACTGTCTTGATTACTGTAGCTTTGTAGTATAGTCTGAAGTCAGGAAGCCTGATTCCTCCAGCTCCATTTTTCTTTCTCAAGATTGCTTTGGCTATTCGGGATCTTTTGTGTTTCCACACAAATTGTGAAATTTTTTGTTCTACTTGTGTGAAAAATGCCATTGGTAACTTGATGGGCACTGCACTGAATCTGTAGATTGCTTTGGGTAGTATAGTCATTTTCACAATGTTGACTCTTCCAATCCAAGAACATGGTATATCTCTCCATCTGTTTGTATCATCTTTAATTTCTTCCATCAGTGTCTCATAGTATTCTGCATACAGGTCTTTTGTCTCCTTAGGTAGGTTTATTCCTAGATATTTTATTCTTCCTGTTGCAATGGTAAATGGGAGTGTTTCCTTCATTTCTCTTTCAGATTGCTCATCATTAGTGTATAGGAATGCAAGAGAATTCTGTACATTATTTTTGTAGCTTGCTACTTTACCAAATTCATTGATTAGCTCTAGTAGTTTTCTGGTAACATCTTTAGGATTCTCTATGTATAGTATCATGTCATCTGGAAATAGTGACAGTTTTACTTCTTTTCTGATTTGTATCCCTTTTATTTCTTTTTCATTTCTGATTGCTGTGGCTAAAACTTCCAAAACTATGTTGAATAATAGTGGTGAGAGTGGGCAACCTTTTCTTGTTCCTGATCTTAGTGGAAATGGTTTCAGTTTTCCACCATTGAGAATGATGTTGGCTGTGGGTTTGTTATATATGGCCTTTATTACATTGAGGTAAGTTCCGTCTATGCCTACTTTCTGGAGAGTTTTTATCATAAATTGGTGTTGAATTTTGTCGAAAACTTTTTGTGCATCTATTGAGATTATCATATGGTTTTTATCCTTCAATTTGTTACTATGGTTTATCACATTCAATGATTTGTGTATATTGAAGAATCCTTGCATTCCTGGGATAAAACCCACTTGATCATGGTGTATGATCCATTTAATGTGCTGCTGGATTCTGTTTGCTAGTATTTTGTTCAAGTTTTTTGCATCTATGTTCATCTTGGATATTGGACTATAGTTTACTTTTTTTGTAATATCTTTGTCTGATTTTGGTATCAGGGTGATGGTGGCCTTGTAGAAAGTGTTTGGGTGTGTTCCTCTCTCTGTTATATTTTGGAAGACTTTGAGAAGAATAGTTGTTAGCTCTTCCCTAAATGTTTGATATAATTTGCCTGTGAATCCATCTGGTCCTGGGCTTTTGTTTGTTGGTAGATTTTTAATCACAGTTTTAATTTCATTGCTTGTGATTGGTCTGTTTATAGTTTCTATTTCTTCCTGTTTCTGTATCAGAAGGTTTTGCCTTTCTAAGGATTTGTCCATTTCTTCCAGGTTGTCCATTTTATTGGCATATAATTGCTTGTAGTAATCTCTCATGATCCTTTATATTTCTTCAGTGTCAGTTGTTACTTCTCCTTTTTCATTTATAATTCTGTTGATTTGAGTGTTCTCCGTTTTTTTCTTGATGAGTCTGGCTAACAGTTTATCAATTTTGTTTATCTTCCCAAAGAACCAGCTCTTATTTTTATTGATCCTTGCTATCGTTTCCTCCATTTCTTTTTCATTTATTTCTGATCTGATCTTTATGATTTCTTTCCTTCTGCTAGCTTTGGGTTTTTTTGGTTCTTCTTTCTCTAACTGCTTTAGATGCTAAATTAGATTGTTGATTTGAGAGTTTTTCTTGTTTCTTGAGGTAGGATTGTGCTGCTATAAACTTCTCCCTTAGAACTGCTTTTGCTGCATTCCGTAGGTTTTGGGCCATCCTGTTTCCATTGTCACTTGTTTCTAGGTATTTTTTGATTTCCTCTTTGATTTCTTCAGTGATCTCTTGGTTATTTAGTAGCGTATTGTTTAGCC
>NW_006792971.1:64921-110757 GCF_000442215.2 Lipotes vexillifer | reverse complement strand
TTTTTTTTTTTTTTTTTTTTTTTGCGGTATGCGGGCCTCTCACTGCTGTGGCCCCTCCCGCTGTGGAGCACAGGCTCCGGACGCGCAGGCTCAGCGGCCACGGCTCACCAGCCCAGCCGCCCCGCGGCATGTGGGATCTTCCCGGACCGGGGCACGAACCGTTGTCCCCTGCATCGGCAGGCGAACTCTCAACCGCTGCGCCACCGGGGAAGCCCTGTGCTTGTCTTTTTTACAGTTCTATTTCCTGTAATTGATATCTAGTCTCATAGTGTTGTAATCAGAAAAAGTACTTTATACGATTTGAATTTTCTTAAATTTACCGAGGCTTGATTTGTGACCCAAGATATGATCTACCCTGGAGAATGTTCCATGAGCCCTTGAGAAGATAATGTATTCTGTTGGTTTTGCCTGGAATGTCCTATAAATATCAATTAAGTCCATCTTGTTTAATGTATCATTTAAAGCTTGTGTTTCCTTATTTATTTTCATTTTGGTTGATCTATCCATTGGTGAAAGTAGGGTGTTATATTATTGTGTTAGTGTCAACTTCCCTTTTTATGGCTGTTAGCATATGCCCTATGTATTGAGGTGCTCTTACGTTGGGTGCATAAATATTTATAATTGTTACATCTTCTTCTTGGATTGATCCCTTCATCATTATATAGTGTCCTTCTTTGTCTCTTGTAATAGTCTTTATTTTAAAGTCTATTTTGTCTGATATGAGAATTGCTACTCCAGCTTTCTTTTGATTTTCATTTGCATGGAATATCTTTTTCCATCCCTCACTTTAGTTTGTATGTGTCCCTAGGTTTGAAGTGGGTATCTTGTTGACAGCATATATACAGGTTTGTTTTTGTATCCATTCAGCCAGTCTGTGTGTTTCAGTTGGAGCATTTTATCCATTTACATTTAAGGTAATTATCGATATGTATGTTCCTATTACCATTTTCTTAATTGTTTTGGGTTTGTTATTGTAAGTCTTTTGCTTCTCTTGTGTGTCGTCCCTAGAGAAATTCCTTTAGCATCTGTTGTAAAGCTGGTCTGGTGGTGTTGAATTCTCTTAATTTTTGTTTGTCTGTTAAGGGTTTAATTTCTCTGCTGAATCTGAATGAAATCCATGCTGGAGTAATCTTGGTTGTAGGTTTTTCCCTTTCATCACTTTTAATGTGCCCTGCCACTCCCTTCTGGGTAGCAGAGTTTCTGCTGAAAGATCAGCTTTTAACGTCATGGGGATTCTCTTGTGTGTTATTTGTTGCTTTTTCCTTGCTGCTTTTAGTGTTTTTTCTTTGTATTTAATTTTTGAATAGTTTGATTAATATGTGTCTTGGCGTGTTTCTCCTTGGATTTATCCTGTATTGGACTCTCTGCACTTCCTGGACTTGATTAACTATTTCCTTTTCCATGTTTGGGAAGTTCTCAACTATAATCTCTTCAAATACTTTCTCAGTCCCTTTCTTTTTCCCTTCTTTCGGGACCCCTATAGTTCGAATATTGGTGCATTTAATGTTGTCCCAAAGGTCTCTGAGACTGTCCTCAATTCTTTTCATTCTTTTTTCTTTAGTCTGCTCTGTGGTAGTTATTTCTACTATTTTATCTTCCAGGTCACTTATGCGTTCTTCTGCCTCATTTGTTCTGCTATTGATTCCTTCTAGAGAATTTTTAATTTAATTTGTTGTGTTGTTCATCATTGTTTGTTTGCTCTTAAGTTCTTCTAGATCCTTGTTAAACATTTCTTGTATTCTCTCCATTCTATTTCCAAGATTTTGGGTCATCTTTACTATCATTATTCTGAATTCTTTTTCAGGTAGACTGCCTATTTCCTCTTCATTTGTTTGGTCTGGTGGGTTTTTACTTTGCTCCTCATCTGCTATATATTTCTCTGTCTTCTTACTTTCCTTAAATTACTGTGTTTGGGGTCTCCTTTTCACAGGCTGCAGGTTCATAGTTTCCTGATTTTCTTGGTGTCTGCCCACAGTGGGTAAGTTTGGTTCAGTGGGTTGTGTAGGCTTCCTGGTGGAGCAGACTGGTGCCTGTGTTCTGGTGGATGAGGCTGGATTTTGTCTTTCTGGTGGGCAGGGCCACATGCAGTGGTGTGTTTTGTGGTGTCTGTGAACTTAGTATGATTTTAGGCAGCCTCTCTGCTAATGGGTGGGGTTGTGTTGCTGTCTTGCTAGTTGTTTGGCATGGGGTGTCCAGCACTGGAGCTTGCTGGTCGTTGAGTGGAGCTGGGTCTTAGCGTTGAGATGGAGATCTCTGGGAGAGCTCTCACCGATTGATATTATGTGGGCCCAGGAGGTCACTGGTGGTCCAAAGTCCTGAACTCGGCTCTCCCACCCACAGAGGCTCAGGCCTGAAACCCCGCCAGAGAACCAAGACCCTGTCAGCTGACCCTGTCAGCTGCATGGCTTCCAACATGTGTCCTTCTGGCTGGCGTGGTTTGTGCCAATGAGACCAAGTTTGGTTCAGAAACAAAAGAAAGCTTTATTCTCAGATTAGAGAATGGAGAGGTGTGAGCTCAAGCTCTAGAGCCACATGCTTTCCCAACAGGCTGTGGGCTGGTCTGCTTTGTAGGGATCTCTGATTTTGGTCCTTTTAATTTTAATTTAAATAATTTTACTGCAATGTGTTTTATGGTCCAATATTGGTAAATATTTTATATAAATTGGAAAGAAATATTTATGCTCCATATTTTGGTTGTTATATTCTACAACTATAAATTAGGTCAACTTGGTTAATAACATTCAGTATTTATCTTTAGTACATTTTGTCTGGGTATACTATCACCTTCTGAGGGAGATATATGAAAATATTTTACTTTCAACATGGATTCTTTTAAATTTCTCCCTGAAGTTTATTATTAAATTAAATAATAAACTTAATTTATTATTAAGTTTATTATTAAAATAATAAACATTTGTTTTGGGTAAAAACTTTTAAGAGAGTGTTGTTTAACACTAAACTGCTTTTAAAAGATTAAAAATGATGGCTTCGGGCTTCCCTGGTGGCACAGTGGTTGAGAATCTGCCTGATAATGCAGGGGACACGGGTTCGAGCCCTGGTCTGGGAGGATCCCACATGCTGTGGAGCAACTAGGCCCGTGAGCCACAACTACTGAGCCTGCGCTTCTGGAGCCTGTGCTCCGCAACAAGAGAGGCCGCGATAGTGAGAAGCCCGCGCAACCGCAGTGAAGAGTGGCCCCCGCTGGCCGCAACTAGAGAAAGCCCTCGCACAGAAATGAAGACCCAACACAGCAAAAATAAGCAAACTCCTACCCCCAACATCTTCTTTTTTAAAAAAAAGATGTCATCTTATAAACAAATACATTTGTCAGCTTTTCTACTTTCTTTTTTATTGCATAATCATTTGTGACTCCATATGATGTTCTGCCTGTCCTCTGCTTGTGAGGCCATTGATGTTGGTTGGGTTTTTCAACATGCACTCGAAACCCCTTCAACCTAAGTCCAAAACCCTTTTCCTGCAGAGACTGGAAACCTTAAAACTGCATTTCTTACGCCCTCTTGTAGCTAGAATTCCCACTGAAACTTAGATTCTGCTACTGGAATCCAAGGTACACCTGGATTTGGAACTGAGTCATGTGTGGAGAGACGCAGGGTGTGAGGAACTATTTTGCTGCTGGGAAACAGTAGAAGTGTTACTGTTCTGGAGTAGACAAGTATAAAGGCAGCCTCCAAATTTAGCAAGCAGCTTCCTGATCCAGTGGTTCTGAAGCGAATAGTTTCTAATTCAATAGCTGGCACAGGTGGCTGCTTTCTTGGCAGCAACCTTTGACATTGCAAATTACTCCTGATAACTCATTTTAGTGTCTATAATATCTTTAGCCCTTCTAAAGAATCTGTAACATTTTACTATTTTTAAAAATGACCAGAATGGATTCTATTCTATTTAACAAGATCCTGACCATTCTAGGCCGTTTAGAATTTCTTTTCTATGCAACTAGTTAGTAGTTAAATAATACTAACAAAATTATACTGAACTGGAATGCCTTGGAAACATTTCTAAAATGCTGACCAGGAGAGGAATAAAAGTGAAAAAGAAAATGAGGGATCTTAAATTTCATGGAAATGATATGAATTCAACATATTGGTTTGTATATCAATAGATTTATATAGCATTCTATAACAAAGGTAGTAAAAATAGGAAAAATCAGGAAAGGTGAAATACTACCCTTGTTTTAATTGATGAAACATCTTCCCTTCATTGGGTTTCTGAAACAGCTATTGTATGCCTGAGAGATTAAATAACATATTTTACCTGCTAAAATGATACAGAATAAAAACAGAAGGGAGATGTTAAAAGTTAAGGAGCTCAAACACAGTTATGGACCAGACAAGTCTGAAGACCAGGCCTGCTGAGTGATTCTCCTGGGAAACTGATATTCTCTTTACCCAACATTACTGTAAACCCCAGAAATGTGCTACGGTTATTTTTCATGTTTATTTGCTGGTAGAATCTAGGTCACTAAGAGATGTGCAGATTGTTAGAAAATGGGAAGCCATCCCTCTGTGTTTCCTCTTACTTTACATAAAACTCTCCATGAATTGCCATGAACCATGTATGTTGCTCTCTTTTCACCACTCGTGTTACTATCTCATTATGTCACCCCAGCAGATGGATATACAGTAAGTCCCCTATATACGAACAAGTTGTATTCCAAGAGCGTGTTCATAAGTCCAATTTGTTTGAAGTCCAACAAAGTTAGCCTAGGTACCCAACTAACACAATCAGCTATATAGTACTGTACTGTAATAGGTTTATAATACTTTTCACACAAATAATACATAACAAACACAAAAATAACACATTATTAATCTTACAGTACAGTACCTTGAAAAGTACAGCAGTACAGTGCAATAGCTGGCATACAGGGGCTGGCATGGAGTGAACAGGCAAGAATAGTTACTGACTGGAGGAGGGAGAGAAGGTGGGAGATGGTAGAGCTGAAGCATCGTCAACAACAGGAGACGGAGGGCCAGCTGCAACTTCACTCACATCTTACGTGATTGGACATGTGAACTCACGTTCGCATCTTTGAAATTTCACAACTTGAATGTTCGCACGTAGGGGACTTACTGACTTCAAATGGGCAAACTGTTAAAATTCTTTCCCAGTTGTAAGATAACAAATTTGAATTTGATATTTCTCAAAATTTATCAATGTTCTCTATGGACTGCCATATTTTCTATATTATTAACTTCTATTAAATATCAGCATTCTATTTGCACTTTCTGCTTCCTTCTTTGAATAAATTTGTACTCAAGCTAGATCATGTTTTGTTGGGGTCATTAACATTTATGATTATCGTTAATGTTCTAGATATCTATATAGTCTATAGTTTCTTGAGCTGGCCTTGGTATTTTGCATTTTTCTGTACAACCTATATTAATTTTTAAAGTCTCCAATTCATTGTATTGAGATTATATTCAGAAGAATCTTATGATATTTAAATTCTCTACTCTACAATTGAATGTCATTGTGCATACCTTATTTTATTTATCACTTTGTCTTTTTTTCCTTAACCAGTTTTGGTTTTATATTTGTCTTTTAAATAAACTTTATTGATCTTTGTTACATAATGGAGACTTGATGATCTCTATTCTCAGGAATAGATTCTACAGGGAGGAAGCTTTCTTATATTAGGTGTAAAACCACAGAACCCACAATTCTTTTAAGGAGGCAAGTCACTGATAATGTGCCCTATTTCTTTTGTAATTATTAGACTTCAGTTTCCTACAGCTGTGGTTTGGGTCACTGATTCATTTTCAAAAAAAAATTTAGAATTTTATATCTATTAACTATAATTGTGAACATTATTAACTTATTATAAAAGTGCTCTGTATCGTTGTAGTCCCATTCTCATTTCCAATTTTGTTTATATTTTTATTGTGTATCCTAGAGAGTTGTCTGTGTTTCTGGTTTTCAAAAATTAGTTCTAGCTTTTATTTACACATTATATTATTTTTTGAATACCACCTCGTTAGTTTTTGAGTTAGTTTATAATCTTTTATTTCTCTTTTGTCCTGTTTGTTATTATTGTTGTCATTATTATCATATAACCCATTCAAAGATTGTTTGAAACATTTCCAAAGTATTTAGATGTTTAGAAGAGTTTAGACTTTAGCAGAGGAATGGGACGGTTTTCCATGGATTCTCTCAGAAAGATAAGTTTTCATCATGTCCTTTGTTCAGTACCTGTTTAAATGGCTTTTACGGAATGTTTGGGTACTACTTGTGTAAACACACACCCCTAGGTATCTGATGAGTTGAAAATCCTGTGATTTTACCAAAAGATCTGCCTGGAGGACAGATTGCAGTCATATTCAATTACTTATGAATGTGTTAGATGCATTGGGTTCCCTGACCGTATGAGAGATGATAAGGAATCACAATCTTGCAGGGAAACCCTGAGTCTTTATTTTATCACATTTCCCCAGGTGATTTGGATGCACAGCCAGACACCCTTCCCACTGCCTTGAAACAGCAAAGTGTTTTGCTTATAATATGTAGACCTTTCTGTGGGATGAATGGAGCTTAACTACTTGCTAATCATATGCAAAATGGAGTTTTGAAAGTTTCACTGCTAATCTAAGGCATTGGATGAAGCCCCAAAAGGCTCAGAGTTTTGCTTCATTACATTTTCTGTAACAAGTATCTGGTAAGTCCTTGTCTAATCACAGAAAGAAAAAATGGAGGCTGCGATTAATACATGCACACTATTATATAAAAAATAATCAACAAGGACCTACTGTACAGCACAGGGAACTCTACTTAGTACTCTGTAATAACCAATATGGGAAAAGAATCTGAAAAAGAATGGATATGTGTATATGTATAACTGAATCACTTTGCTCTACACCTGAAACTAACACAACATTGTAAATCAACTCTACTCCAATACAAAATAAAAATTAAAAAAAAACAACAACAGTGCTGCAAGGAACACCTTTGTAACTAAAAAAGAATTATAATAAGAAAAAATTAATAAGAAAAATGGGTTTTGAACATGTTAACCTGAAAACA
Organism: Lipotes vexillifer; assembly: GCF_000442215.2. Classification (NCBI taxonomy): domain Eukaryota; kingdom Metazoa; phylum Chordata; class Mammalia; order Artiodactyla; family Lipotidae; genus Lipotes; species Lipotes vexillifer. The sequence continues at coordinate 103,719 of NW_006792971.1, read as the reverse complement.
AAATGCATTTTAAATTCGTGAAGAGAAAACTTTTTCTTTAGTATATGTGTTGAATTTTAAATGTCTCCACTTTCAAGTCCTTTTTTAGAAATGATTTTGGCTTTGTTAGCAGTGCGGCAGTTGTAACTATAGGAGTGTGAGATTTGAAAGACATTTGAGAGAATCATTCATTTTGCTGTGAGACTTTCAGTTTGGAAGTAAGTAGTAGGGGGAGGTGGGTACCTACTGTGTAGCATCTGTCCTTTGGTGGGGATTGTAGTAGAGTTTGGGGAACATCGTATTAGTCTCAAAGGCGTGAGCTGCAGTACTTGTGCTCAGCAGCAGCGGAGGTGATGACTCTGTCCCTGAAGCAACCCTCACCCTGTGGGTGGTTTGCTGGTCTACAGCTGGACTTGACTCTCAGCCTCCTTAGAGAGCCTCTGAGCTTCCTGATACCCTTCAGTCACTTATTAAATGCTATTTGGGATGGATTCTCATCTCTGCAGCAAAGAACTCTGCACTTGCACCTTCTCTCACACTTGCTGACCACATTCCAGATATTTTGGTTTTCTTTCTGTCATTTCAAAAACCACCGTTTTGTCCCCACCTCAGGCGCTTCATTTTATGTTCCTTCTGCCTCAAATACAGATGCCCTCAGAGTCAGCTCTTCCCATGCTTAGGACTCTGATCTAACACCAACCTTTCAAAGACATCAGCCTCACCACTCTTTCTTCTCCCATCCTGTGATTCCCATTACCTTCCTTGTTTATTTTTTTTTTTAATTTATATTTTTAAAACCTCCCTTGTTTAGCTGGTTGGTTTGTGGGTGCTTTTTTCACGTCTTCCTCACAGCTTGAGGACAGGACCCTTTTCAGTTTTGTTTTTACTGAAGTATTTTCAGAATCTGGAGTCGAGCCTGGCAGAGAGTTGACATTCACTCGTTATGAACAAATGAATGAATGAATGAATGAATATGCCTACTGTATTATTTCACTTTCAAGAGCTTGTTGAGGACAGTATTAAGAGTCCTAGATTTGTATTTTGGCCTGGTAGAAGAAAGAATGGAGAAACTCAAGGAGAATTGAGCTGGAGGTAGGAAGAGAGAATATCAAGTATACATACATTCCTAGCTGCTATGTACTCAGAGCCTCGTAAGGAACTGCAAGGGATAAAAGAAAATCTAAGAAATTCAATATATTCCTGCCATTTTAATGTTCTGGAATAGTTAGGGAAGAAGAGTTTGTGGAAATGGAAAAGGAAAAGAGAGAATAATGTAAGTGATGTCATCCTGAAGTGGCTGGAAATAAGTTTCCCTAAGAGCTTACGCTGCTCTGAGTGAAAAATTTGAAGCCATTCTTTGGGGATAAGTTCTTCATGAGGTGAAGAAATAATTGTTTAGGATTTATGTTCTAAAGTTCATTCCTCTGAAACAGGTGATGAAACACTCATATTTTTTGCAAGAATATTGGTCGCCGTAAGCTTTAATGTGTTAAGAGCGGAGTCCTAGTTAATTCCTAATACTGACAAACTTCCAAATTATACCTCTTCAATCACTTTTCTAATTAGTGGGTAGACACCAGGCAGCACATGATCACCCAGATTTTAATTGTCAGGCAGTGCTCTCTCCAGTTCCTCCATATGTTCTAACCAAAAAAAAAAAAAAAAAAAAAAGAGCAATTATGCCAAGATAGCAACTATAGTTTTGATGATTGAGGCTAATTGGGTAACCGAGCATGATTCAGTTCTATTGCTTATCCAGTCGGAACATAATTAGGATTACATTTTCCACTATCCCATAAGCATATTTATTTCTCTTCTCTCCAAAAAATTTTAGTGTGTAATGTAAATAAGTAAATAAAAAAATAAATAAACAACGTTTCTCTCCCCAGGGGATGCACAGATTACATTTTAATTCCCTGAAAAGATAGTCAGAAACTATTATGACATGCTGAGTGAATAAGTACTCATATACATACATAATAGAATTCATACAGGATCTCATAATAATAACAAGGGGCATTTATTGAGCTCGTATTGTACTCAGGGAACTCTTACCAGGGCTTTACATGTATAAACACACTTAATCCTCACAGCTATCTTATGAGAATACCTTCTTTATTATTCCCATGTTATTTTTGAGAAAAGTAATTTTTTGGAAGGTCAAATGAGAGGCTCAAGTTTAAGCAATGAATAAGTGACAGGGCTGGGATTTTCACCCAGAAATACTGCCACCAAATTTGTGTCCTTAACCACTGGGAGATACTGCCTTGACAGTGGGAACAGTGGGGATTTTGAGTTTGTCCCATTCCGATTTGGGACTTGGAGAATATTCCTCAACCTCTCTCAATTTAAAATCTTCATCCATAATAAATAAGTAAAAAATAAATCAGTAAATAAATGACAATCACAAAACCAGTCCATGATAATACCGACTGAAAAGGGTTGTCCTGTTGTATGAAAGTATCAATAATATAACATGTCAAAGCACCCAGCATCCTGATCGGGACATACTGTACCCCGGTCATCGGTCCTTACTCATCTTCCTGTGTTAGAAAGTTTTATGCCTAAACCAGGGGTACCTTGTCTTGCTATTTTCTCCATTTTGCAGCTTGAACGGGAGAGGCTTCTGTGGGGCAGACCCCACCACTCCTGCTGCCGACACACGCCAGAGCGGATGTGGTTGTTGGACCAGCACATGCAGTGGGAATTGCTTCCTCCTAGTCTAGAAACCTTCATGGCGTCACTGCCAACGTTGTGGTTGGCCTCTGTTACCGTGAATGTCTCCTTCTTTTCCCATTGGCTGATTTCTAAATGTAATATTTTTAAAAAGAACTCATTCTGCCTGGTGTAGCTGCTTCTTAATGTTATTGGGTGGAATTATCTGTCTCCCAAAGGACACGTTTGGGTCTTTCCTTCTTTTTTTTTCCCTCCCCCATCCTCCCTCCTCCTTTTCTTCCTTCTTTCCTTCCTTCCTTCTCTTTTTCTTTCTTTTATTTTTTTCTTGGTGCACAATTTTCTTTTCATTTTTCAGTTTTAGGCTTTTAGATGATAATGCATTTCAAGTATAAAAGCAGACTTCTTAAAGTACCATCATTTTATCATTTTCATGAATGTACAAAAAGCCTTCCCTTGAAGGTCCCTTTAGTTTAACAAATAAAATCATCTGAAACCTCCCCATAGGGATCTTTTTCCTCTTTGATTCATATTATTGGAAGCAATCTGCAGAACTGAAAATATTTCTCCAAATCAAGATTCACAATATTCTGAGAAGTGATTCCAAAGCATTCGATTAGAAAACCCTATAGTCTTGGATTATCATTCTTTCCCAGTTATTGGAATTACTACTGATCGCTATGGCTTGCTCCCATTCTTAATACTTAAGGTTAGATCACGTCATTAAAGATACTATTAATAGCTGACCACACCAAGTTACCGAGGAGACCAGAAACTGAGGCCATTTCAATAAACCTAACACTGATAAAGACTGGCCGGTATGGGTTCTGGTGGGAGATAAAGTAGTGTGTCTCCTGTCTGCTATCATTTCTGGTGAGATGTCTGAGGCTTGAATTGTCTAGACAGAGCAAACTTTTTGTATACAGGTGGAGCCAGTGTGACCAAAGGAGGGATGAGAAACTATGCATGACCCTTCTCTTGAGTTGCTTACATTCCCTTGATCCCATTTCCTTTTTTTTTTTTTTTTTAAGTCTTTGTTGAATTTGTTACAATACTGCTTCTGTTTTATGTTTTGGTTTTTTGGCCGCCAGGCACGTGGCATCCTAGCTTCCCTACCAGGGATCAAAGCCACATCCCCAGCATTGGAAGGCCAAGTCTTAACCACCGGACCACCAGGGAAGTCCCCAGTACCATTTCCTTAACCAACCGAGAGAAATATACTTGGATTAATAAATAAGTTGTTGATCTCCAAATAGGATTAAATAAGTAACTAGTCAAAGATGGCGTGTTATGGCTTATTTCGTCGAGAAAACATTATTTCTTAGTAGAAGGCTGATAATGTGTACTCTAGTAAGAATAAGGAACATTAGAAGGAAGGGGAGCTTTTGGAGCCAAGATACCTCACTGTGAGAGGAGATGGCAGAAACAGAAGAGTACAGGTGATACTGGGGTACTGAAGAGGTAGTGGGGCAACAAGAAGTAAGGGAACGTGTTAAAAGGAGAATTAGTTACATCTATGTCTGAGGTTATTCCTGGACCATCTATGCTCTTTCATACTTTTATTTTTGTACCCTTTGGCCAATATCACACTATCGGAAGACTATAGGGTAAAATAAGTACTGAAATGAGGTAATTCAAGTCCTCTAACATATTTAGCTTGTCGTTTGTCTGGTCAAATGTTTTAACTGGTCCTTTGTCTTTTTACTGTTGATTTGTATACATATTCTGGAAAACAGTATTTTATTACACACATTGCAAATATTTCATTCTTACCCTTGACCTGCCTATTCATTTTTTTAATGACACCTTCAGAGAAGGAGAATATTTACCTTTGAGAAAGTCCAGTTTATCAGTTTTGTTCTTTTCTGGTTCTTTTGTTTTTTTTATTTTTTAAAAATATTTTTACAGTAGGTCCTTTCTGGTTATCCATTTTAAATACAGCAGTGTGTACATGTCAATCACAAAGTCCCTAACTATCCCTCCCCCCAACCCTTGCCCCTGGTAGCCATAAGTTCATTCTCTAAGACTGTGAGTTTGTTTCTGTTTTGTAAATGAGTTCATTTATATCTTTTTTTTTTTTTTTAGATTCCACATATAAACAATGTCATATGATATTTGTCTTTGTCTGGCTTACTTCACTTAGTATGATAATCTCTAGGTCCATTCATGTTGCTGCAAATGGCATTATTTTGTTCTTTTTTATGGCTGAGTAATATTCCATTATATATATGTACCACATCTTCTTTATCCATTGCTCTGTCAATGGGCATTTAGGTTGCTTCCATGTTCTGGCTATTGTAAATAGTGCCGCAATGAACATTGGGGTGAATGTATCTTTTTGAATTATGATTTTCTCCAGATATATGCCCAGTAGTGGGATTGCTGGGTCATATGGTAGTTCTATTTTTAGTTTTTTAAGGAACCTCCATACTGTTCTCCATAGTGGCTGCACCAATTTACATATTGGCCAAAAAGTTCGTTTGGGGTTTTCCATAACATCTTATGGAAAAACTCAAACAGGCTTTTTGGCCAGCCCAATATATTCCCACCAGCATTGTAGGAGGGTTCTCTTTTCTGGTTCTTTGGTGCTTTTTGTGTCTACCTAAGAAATCTTTGCTTCCCTTAGTGGCTTAAATATACTCTCCGTGACATCTTTTTGACATTTTTTAGTTTTAGCCTTTGCATTTAGGCCTACAATCCAAACTGAATCAGGTACTTACTGAAGAAATAAGAAACCATATGTCAACATAACCCTTTGAACAAGAATATGCATAGCAACCTTATTCATAATGACCCTACAACGGAAACCAAATTACTAGGAAAAGAAATAGATAGACAAATCATATTAGATTCACACAATACAATTCTACCAGGCAATAAAAAACAATAAACTACTCACAACTGGGAAGAATCTCACAACCATTGTCTTGCATGAAAGAAGCAAAAGAACACATTTCTATGATTCCATGGGTATGAAGCCCAAGAGCAAACAGAATTATTTTAGGGTAATAGAAATCAGAACATGGTGAACTCTGATCTTGAGGTGGTGATAGTCAGGTTTCTACTGACTCGTAATAAGCAGGAGTTATATCTTGTTTTGGATGGTGGTTGCATGGTGCACATGATTGTCAAAACCCATCAAAATGACACTTGAGGTCTATACATTTCATTTTACCTGCCTGTACATCAATAATTACTAAAAATAGTGGATGATCAAAGAGATCATGGAATTTTATCTTTCATAAATAATGTGGATGTGCCCCTCAGAGCTGGACTGTCTGCAAACTGTAGCTATGTTCAGTGGCCATAGCAACCTACATACAAATCACTGGAGTAGCGTTACCTTAACTTGAACTAACACACAAGTAACCACTTAAAAACAACCAATATTTCTTTTTTTGTGTGCTTATTTTGTTTTATACACTTTTCAGATATTATTTCAATTAATTGATCATTAGAGGTGAGCAGTAATTTTCATTATCCAGTGAACATGCTGCTTATTTTTCCGCCTCTGGCTAATGAGGTCAGTAATGTGAATCTGTGAGTTTAAAAAGGTGAAAATTCATCAAAGCTGATATGTGTGTGGAGAGATGAAATAAAAGAGAAAAATATCCCTAAACTAGTCAAATGTTAACACTAGATTGTTGTCATGCCCAAGACTAGCTCTAGGCAAAAGTTTTAACGAAGGCGTTTATCTTTGGCATCCCGTGAATACTTCTTATTATTTTTCTTAATAGAAATCACATCACTTTCACTCTTGTCTGAAACATTGCGTTTCACCACGTGGGACTGACTCTCCCTGAAGCTCCTTGAGTCTCCTTCTGTGTCCAGCTCTAGTTTGCTGTGTTTTTACGCACGTTGCTTGCACTAAATCATTTCTTCATTTAATGTCAGAGGGGCTGAGATACAGATGCTAATTAACTTCTCTGCAACCATACAGTTTATAAAGAAAAGATTCAGCTTTAGAGTCAACGCACTGTGGTGCCAGAGCCTGTCCCCTTGTGAAACCGCACAGCTCAGATTGGGACTCAAACCCACTGTTTTTTAACTGAGATCCTACCCCAGGTCTCAGGACTAAATGAAGCTCAGGTTCTTGATGTCTCATAGCAGAAGGAATTCAGCAAGAGGCAAAGTGATAGGTAAGAAGTGGGTGTATTTAGAGAGAGATACACATTCCATAGACAGAATGTGGTCTGTCACAAAAGGCAAGAGCAGCCCTGGAAGAAACATACCCCACAGACAGAGTGTGGGCCATCTCAGAAAGTGAGAGGCCCAGAAATATGGCGTGGCTAGTTTTTATGGGCTGGGTATTTTCATAGGCTAGTGAATGGGAGGATTATTCCAACTATTTTGGAGAAGGGGAGGAGACTTCCAGGAATTGAGCCACTGCCCTCTTTTTGTCCTTTTATGGTGAGAACTGTCCTGGCACCTGTGGACGTGTCATTTAACTAATGTATTACAGTGAGCGTACAGTGAGGCTGAAGGCCCACTGGAAAGTCAGTCTCCCACCATCTCGGACCTAGGAGGTTGTAGCCAGTTTATGTCTTATCCTCAAAAACGATGTCATTCTTTTAAAGCTTGTGCCCTGCCCTCTTCCATCCTGTTTCACTTGGGCACAACACCCTGTGCCTTTTCCTTGCCTCCCTTGGTTGTTGTATTTTTTGGCTCTACAACGTAGGGGTGTAATATGTAAATTGGTCCTTATTACACTTGCATTTCTACCAAAGATGTGGCACTGAGACACCAAGCAGCTGGCAGAGAAGGTGGTTCTATTCATCCTCCATGCTCTTAAATACAAAGTATTCATAGCCAACCTTTTTCCCTAACCATTCATTCAACAAGTTTACTAAGCACATACTCTAGACTTGAAAACCAAATTGACCCTGTGAGTTCAGATCCTACAGAAGGACACACCTGGAAAGTAGTCCCAAATTCCAGACATCTCAGGAGGGGTACTATTCTCTAATGCCCCTTTGGTAGTGTTGCTGTTCTCCCGAAATATCTCGGTCTTGTTATCTTAAACATTGGTGCAGTCAACTCTATTCTCCACAGATTAGAATTCCAAGCCATGAAGATTAAAACACAGAGCCACCTATGGATCAGAATAGGATGTGAAATCAAAATGCCCAAGTACTTTCTGCATCTATTCTTATGTGTACTGGTTTCAGCCATAAGCTGCTGTAACAAGCTACCACAAAATTACTGGCTTAAAAAAAAAAAAAAATTATTATCAGACAGTTTTGGAGAGCCTGAAGTCTGAAATGGGTTTCACTAAGTGAAAACACAGGTGTTGGCAGAACTGCCTTCTTTCTGGAGGCGCCAGGGGAGAATTGCTACCTCACATTCTCCACCTTCTGGAAGCTGCCTGCACTGTTGGCTCATGGGCTCTTCTCCATTTAAAAGCCAGTAGAACAGAGCATCATCAGACTCCCCTCTGGCTCTGACCCTCTGCTTCTCTGACTTCATTGGGCCCACGTGGATAATCCAGAATTATCTTTCCATTTTCAGATCCTTCATTGAATCACATCTGCAGAGTCCTTTTTGCCAGGGAAGGTAACAATCCTAGGGTCTAGGGATTAGGACGTGGTCATCTTGAAAGGGTAGACACTTCCTGGTGACCACATTATGGGAAAATGTTCTTACAGTTTTGCATTCCATAAAAACTCTCTGTACTGGAAACGTAGCTCTCCATAAAACTGTGTATTCAATAGCCAAGATATGTGTTAGTTTCTGAAGTCAGTTACTTTTAGACTCCCCAGAATGTCTCAGGAGGAAAAAACATTCTTAGCTGGCACAGAAATCACTCCACAGAATGTCTAGATAATAGATACGTATTTTTAATAGTCTCTTAGAGTCTTCTTTCCCTCTCCCTTTCCAGCCCTTTTTTTCTCTCTCTTCCAATCCCATCTCTCTTTCACACATGCATGCACACACAGCTAAATCTTCTCTACTTATTATTGCCAGCAAGTGCACAATGATAAAGAGAAAATCTAGTTCAGAAATATATTTCACTTGGTCTTAAATAGAAAGCACTCAAACAAGAAGAAAAACTATTTAAAATGTCCAAGGGATTGCTTGAGGGGTGTGAAACCTCCTTCCCAGGAGAAATAATCTCATGGTTGAAGCTAAATTTATGGCAGGAATTTGATGGGTTGGCTCCTTCCTCCACTGCCTTTGGGGCAAAATTCGATGAGCTGGACTTGGCAGATGACTCATAAGGCAGGAATTCACATGGAACTTGCTCCTGAGAGGGGAGAAAAAAAATCTCTCATAAACCGGTGCTTTGGAAAGTTTCCTTGAGCTATAACCTTGGTAGATGTTGCATTTAGGTTCATTAAGTACCTAAGGTAAAAACACAGTCCGTGCGTGCGGTGCGAGGTAGCGGTCCCTCCATAAGTGGGTTGTAAATGGACTAGCTGTTTACAACGGCTACATTTGCATGAGAACAAAGTTAAGTAGTGATGAGTCAACTATGGAAGGCTCTTTCTCTAAAAGTGCAGGACAATTAGAATAACATCAGTTTTCAAATTTGAAAATCACTCAAAAATATACGTTTATCCAATTCAACAAATTTCCAGGTGTATTATTTAGAAGGATTAGCAGACAAAGTGATAAATTTAGTTTTCCAAACCTAATCCTTAGAAGCTATGTGACTTTGCTTAATAAGTTATTTAACCTCACTGCATTTCAGTTTCTTTACTTTTAAAGTGGGGAGAAAAACTGCCTAGCCTATATTTCAGCGATGTAATGAGGATTACTATAACCTGTAAGCATACCTTGGAAAGCACCTGGCATCAACTCGGTAATAAAATTCTATATCAGCTTTATTAAATATTCATACTTGTGAAGTGTTTTTTACCATGGCTGGCACACAAGTTTGTTAATTATTACCAAATATTAATACAAGATATGAAATTGTAACAAATGAAGCTGCAGATTTTTAGTCTTTTTTGTCATCTTTGGAATAATCAATATCCATTTACAGTGGACCACTCAATGAGTTATGCCTCTTAGCAGAGATTATTCTGAAAGTTTAGAATTTCATATATATGAAATTGGAAAGTATATATTCTCTTGTATCCACAGCTCCTTTTGCTCAGCATCATATTTCTGACTTTTCTCATCCAGCAGAATGCTGCTGTTGTTTCATTAGTTTGTCCCTTATTATAGCTGAGTAGTATTCCATTGCATCACATTTATATTATGCTTACCTACTTCCCTGTTGATCAACATTTGAGTTTCTTTTAGTTTTTAGCTATTATAAATAAAGTTGCTATGCGCATTTGTATATAAGTCTTTGTGTGGCCACAAGTTTTCCTTTTTCTTGGATAAATACGTAGGAGTGAAATTTCTGTGTCATACACAAATGTATGTTTACATCTATGAGAAACCGCCCAACTGTTCTGTAAAGTGGCTGTATCATATTTCCCCACCAGCAATGTAGGTGTTCTGTATAATTGACAACTTTCATTCTCTCAATTTTTAATTGTAGCCATCTGTGTAAGTGTACAGTTGTATTTCATTGAAGGTATATCTTACTTTTCCAACTAAGGATGTTAAACATCTTTTCTATGATTATTGACATTTCATGTATCTTAAGAAGCGTCCTTAAAATTTACTAATTTTTAAAATTGCATTACTCATTATTATTGAATTGTAAAAATTCTTTTTATATTCTAGATACAAGTGCTTTCTCATATGTACATATATAAATATATATACACATATATATATATTCTATTTTGTGGTTTGCATTTTTATTTCATTAATCATGTCTTTAGGAGGTTTTTTTTTTTATAAATTTCAGTTTATTTATTTATTGTCTCCTTTTTTGGTTCATACTTCTCGTATCCCATCTAAGAAATCTTTAGTTACCTATTGCTTTTTTTTTTTCATTTTCTTCTAGAGATTTTATAAGTATAACTTTTACACTTAATTCTGTGGCTTATTTCAAGAAAAATTTCAGGCATGATATGAATGAACATTAGGTTTATATTTTGAGTAGAGATTTTATATTTAGGTTTATATTTCCTGTTGTTGAAGCCTCATTTCTTGAAGCAATTTCCTTTTCCCTTTGAATTACCTTGACCCCCTTGTCAGAATTCAACTGGTCATATTTATGTTTATTAATGAACTTTCAGTTCTGTTGATCTATATGTCTCTTTGTCAAATTTATACAATCTTGATTATTATAGCATGACTATAAGTCTTGAAATAGGTAATGTAATTTTTCCACCTTTGCTTTATGTGTCAAGATTGCTTTGGCTATTCTAGGTCATTTGCATTTCCATGTGAATTTTATAATTGCAAAATTTACAAGAATATTTGCTTGAATGTTCATTGCATTTGTGTTGCATTTATAGCTCAACTTAGGGTAAATTGACATTTTAACAATACTGAGTTTATTACTCATGATTATGGTTTATCTCTCCATTTACTTAGATGCTCTTTTATTTCCTTCGGCAAAGTTTTGTAGATTTGTACTTACTTTGTTAAATACTCCTAAGCATTTCATGTTTTTGGATGTTATTTTTAATTGAATTGGATTTTTGAATTTTATTTCGATTTTTTTTCCCTCTCATATAGCAATTTCTGTATATTGATCTTATACCTTATGGCCTTGATAAATGTATATTTATTATTTTTAGTACTTCTTTCATGGGTATCTTAAGATTTTCTACATGATAAAATCATGTGTTTGTGAAAAAGACCATTTTTAATGTCTTTTGGCCCGCCTTATTGCACTGGCCAGGACCTTTTGTATGATCATGACGATCAGTGGCACGTGTGACATCTTAGCCTTGTTTCCAATCTTTGGGGGAAAGCGTTCAGTCTTCCATCGTGAAATACAATGTTAGCTGTAATTTTTCTGTTGATATCGTTAATCATGTTGATGGAAATGCTTCCTTGTCTAGTTTGCTCTGGGTTTTATCATGAGTAATAACTTCTGCAAAACAATTTTTTTTACATTTATTTAGATGATCATGTGCTTTCCCCCACTTTATTTTGTTGTTAGACTGAATGGCATGGATTGATTTTTCTGAATATGTTAAACCAGCCTAGCATATCTGGGGTAAACCTGGCATTGTCACTCTACTTTACCCTTTTTATATATGACTAGAATCTATTTGTGAGAAATTTTAAAAGAATTTTGTGTGTATGTTCAAGAAGGATATTGGTCCACAGTTTTATTTTCTTATAATATCACATTGGTTTCATTTTTTTATCAGACAGAGAAGGAGAGAAGAAATGTTCCTAGAAATAGAAAGAATCCAAGATTATGCAATATATTATCTTAAAATTAGCACATTGCACAAAGCTTTTAAGTGTCTTTCTCACTAGATTTAACTGACCTCAGGAGTAGAATTCTCTTAATCCTCTGATAGCTTAGTGGAATGCCTTGTTACTAATTTGGTAGACTAGATTATAGTTTGGCAAATATAAATTCTTCTTCTATGTAAAGGGTATACTTTCCTGCCCACTGAAAGTGGGATTGATTAGATGATTTGCCTTGATCAATGGGATGCAGAGGAAGTGACGGTACTGTGGTCCAGTTTAAGTGTAGGCCTTAAGAAGAGTTGCACTTTTCTGCTTACTCATTTGAATGTTTCCAACCCTTGCCTTGGGAGAACATGCCTTAGATGACTGCTGCTACTCCTCCAGCCTAAGCCCAGAATGAGACACAGGGAACAGACCTGAATCTGACTTGCATCTGAAAGCAGAGCTGTCCCAAATAACATGAAGACTGTGAATAGGGAATGAGTATTGCTTTATGCCACTGATATGTTTGTGGTTGCTTGTGTGCAGAAAAGCTGGCGCATACTTACCTACATTTAAAAATGAGCACATATAGAGATAGAGGTTCTGACTTATGGTTACTGCCAAGTAACGTCCATTGGAGCAACTCTCTCCTAGACAATACCTTTAAGCTGAGAAAATATATAAAAAGGATAATTCCATAAAGCACTGCAGAGCAGCCAACAGCAAGCAGATACTGGAGGGTGGGAGGCCAAAACTTGGGATAAAGGAATAGCATATCGTGAATTTTCTGGAATATTTTAGTGCTTTTGTCTTGAGACTAGACAGCTGTCAGTGCCATGGGGAGTGACTAGAACCCAGATAAGACAACCAAAGGAAAGTGGGAAAGGCAGCTGTCACAGGTGGAGAGTGAAGAGGAATATCTCATGAGAGAGCTAAAAGAGAGATCACCAGATTCTGTGCTTGAAAGCTACCCAAATCTGTGATTGATTCCCAATCTCTACATGTACAGAGCATTTTACAAGAAGCTCTCCTGGGAGAAAAAGTATTGAACTAAAATTTCATACTCTGGGGTTTGAAAATGACTAAATTAACTACTTGCTAATACCAAAAATCTATACTCTTCAGAAGAACAAAAAGGAAACCAGAATCTCTAAAGCATATTATTCATAGGTCTTAGCTAGAATCAGGAAAAATCACTAAACATAGGAAGAAACTGAAAAATCTGATCCAACGTCAAGGGGAAAGGTGATCAGTGGAGATTGACCGAGATGTTGGAAGTAGCAGGCAAGAATAATAAAGTGACTGTTATAACTAACTATACTCAAGGACATAAAGTAAATATGATCATAATAAATGAAAAGATATGAATGCTCAACAAATAAACAGGCTCTTCTAAAAACAACAAAATGAAAATTTTAGAACTGAAAGTATAATATCTTCATATATGTGTACACACACACACACAGACACACACAGACACACTGGCTGGGTTTATCAACAATTTGGAAATACAAAAAGAAGGACTTAGTAAAATTGAAGATAGGTGAGTAGAAATTTTTTAAAAAAGGAAAAAGAAGTTAAAGAGATATAAAACAGAGCCTAAGGAACTGGTGGGACAAGCCATAAGCTTCAACATTTGTGTAATTAGGATTCCAGAAAAAGGAAAGTGGGAAAAAATATTTTAAAAAAATGATGGCTGAAAAGCTTCCTAATTTGATGAAAGACATAAATATTTATATTCAAGACGTTCAGCAAACTGCAAGTATGGTAATAAAGAAAACCACATCACATTTAAATTATTGAAAATGAAAGATAAAGGGACAATGGTGATAATAACCATAGAAAATCATATATTACACTCAGGGGAACAATTATTTGAAATACCATTGACTGCATCAGAAATAATGAAAGCCAGAAGGTAGTGGAAAATAACTTTAAAATACTGAAACAAAAACCTGTCAATTCAGAATTCTATTTCTAACAAATATATCTTTCAAGAATGAAGGTACAATAACAATACTTTCAGATCATCTTAGTCTTGATTCTACAATTTTCTTTACTGTAGTGACATGCCTATCAGTTTTATTATAATAATTACCACATTCAACTATGTCTTCTGTTGACATTTCAGACCCTACTTATTTCTACTCTTCATGTGGGGGAAACATCCTTAGGAAGACATTTGACTCCATCTCAAACTTGGGCAATTTAAGAGAGTGGAGCTCTTCTTAACCCATCAGGGAATGATGGGGTCATAAACTCAGTTGACCAACATATGGGAGGGCTCCATATCAGAGTTCACAGGAAGGAGTTACTGTGGATTTCTAAGCTTCCTCTGGATCAGTGCTTCACGTTTGCCTTCTTTTTATTTGTACTGAGCACTTAGAAAGTCATTTTTATCTTTTTAAGTGTAGTGTATTAACACATTCCATATTCAGGTAGAAGTGATATTTTAAAAAATTTCAGGACTTTCGATTACACCTGTATCTTCTGTGGCATGAATGATTTATTTGCAAGTGATGCCTAGAATAACTTCCCAACCTCAGGACCAGTCTATTAGACTACATGGAAAGTGGAGCATTGTACTTTTCAATTCATTGGCGTGACTTCTCAAGGGACGGTAAAATACTGCAGTAAGAGTGGCTGTTGTGCTTCTGTTTCTTAATCCGTTACTTGCCTTCACCACTGTCACCTAGATTCTAATTAGGTCTTTGTGGAGGGTTCTGTTCCTTCGAGACAGATCGTTTTATTTTCCCCGGCCTGTTAACTATCACCACGTAGACATGAAGGATGGCTTTGTCCTCCTTCTCTCAGACCTACTTTCCTTTCACATCTTAGAAAATAATATTTTTGTTTTTGTCATTTGTTATCTGGTACTGCTGGTAGTTAAACGCCTGGGGATGTCTGTGTTATTAATGGGTGTGGTTCATCCTGCTTTCTCATTGTATCCTGTTAACATCACAAATTATGCCTTTAAAAAGAGGAAAGCAGTTTCTCCTGTTATGCAGTTTTCTCGGAGTGGCTGGTTTGAGTTTACAGTACTGAAAAAGAGAAATAAATATACATTAATGTAAAAGTTTGTGGGTCTGTTTGACCAGATGAAATTGTACACTGAGGCAGAAGTTCATGCAGCCATGACCAGTACTCTCAGAGTACTGGTGAGTATAAGTGTAATATTGTTGACTCTATTCCTAGTTCAACAACTTACTCGACTTCCAAGAGTAACTAAAAAGCTATTTATACAGCTTTATGCAACTGTATTAAATATAATAATACCTAAGGTAGTGAATAATACTGAGTTCAACTTTCATACTTTGTCATAAAGAAGAAAACCTATAGATTTGGAAGATAAATAACAAAAAATTTCACTTGGGCAATTTTATCTGTCATTAATAACATGTGTAGTATGAAAAAGCTAGGTTTATGTCACCCAGCTACGTTCTCTTACCACCACCATAACCAAATCAGAATAAAGGACGTTATTACACTTAAAATATTTTACGACATTTTTTATATCGTAAAAGGTGAGGCACATTTTCAAATGGGGAAGTTTCAAGTGAGAGAGACTTGCAGACTTCCTCTAATGTTAATACTTTTCCATACTTATTTTTAGAAATGATACATGTTTCTTGATAAGTAATCATCTCACTGGATTTCTGAGGTTACCACTTGCTACGTTTGACTTAGGCTACAATTTCCTGTATAGGCTCCCCTTATGTTAAGCCACATGGAACTGTTAGCTATAATTAAAATTTATTCTGGATGCATTGTCACATAGCAGGCCAGAGGGGTGGGTGTTGTAGAGTCTGCTGCTATCTCTTTTGCCTCTAGGACGTCTGAACCCTAATGTTTTGTCATGGTCGATACAGAATGTTGTTTTCCAGAGTCAAGCCCCAGGAAAAATATTTTTACTTCCACTTTCTTTTTTTTTCCTGCCCGCCCTTCTGAATTGAGATCCCCTTTGCAAACTATTTTTATAACTTTCCATCTTTCAAAACATGCAGTCCCTGTGCTGTCAAAATTTTCAAAACCTGGGGCGATAATTTCTACAATCTTCAGAAATCTCTGAAATGTTCCCTGAGAAATATGTCACTTGCTCAATCCTGAAACAAAACTCATCTCAAAACAAGTCCCTTGTTAGAGGAATTTGAAAATAAAAGTGAGGCACTCCCCCTTGACTATCTGCAGCTCTTCCATCCTACAAAATGCCTCAAAAATGTTAAAATTTTAAAAATATGTTAAGATTGGAGCCTCCTTAAAAGTAAGATCTTGAAAACTGAATGGAGATTATGTATTAGTCAGATTATAATGTACTTTCTCAGTATGAATTTGAGTAATTTTTAAAAATATTAATTAAATAGTTTATGTCATTTTCCGCTGAAAAAACGTTCCAATCAATCAATCAATTGAATGTTATTTCATTTTAAGGAGCCAGGATTCTATGACTCACAGGTATTTTATTCTGTCTATCTAGAATGTTAAATATATCCTTAGTCTATATTGGAATGAAACGCTTCTAGTTTATCTATGTGCTTCTATGACTGAGTCAAAGCAAGAACGTTTCTGCTAAGATGAGTGCCAGTCTGCTCCCATGTGCTTCAAAAATTCCACAGCTAGCATTCAATTACAGGAAAGTTCCAGTGAAAAAGAAAAGTGACTCCACTCTAAGGGGTAGGAAATACTCTTGGTCACTGACACTTTCTTTCTTAAACTTAAAATTAAAATAACACTGTCTTGCGCAGAAAATAAAAATTTTAAAATTTACTAAAAGGCAAAAAAGGGAGAGTCATTCAATTTCATGGAGAACAGAAACAATGTCCCGCTAATTCATTTCATACAGTACCTAACCCAATGAAACATGCAAGTTGCTGACAATTTACTGATGTTGGCAATGGTATTCTAACAATTAAGCCTTTTTCCATTAGTTCAAAATATTTGCATTATGTTTCTCTTCTGAGAAAATGCTATTGCATCATGGCAGTAATGAAAAGAGGTGAGCACAGGTTCTCATTAGAAATAGCTCTGCTCCCATTTAGCTCTAAAATTTTAGTTCAAATAGCTAAGAGATAAATGACTAAGTGCATTAGACAAGTGATCCTGACAAGCCAATGACCAGGGCAGCCTATGACTTAGGCCGTCTCTGAGATCCACCCCTTTAGGTAGGACATTTCCCAAGATTGGGATATTTTAGTGGCAGGATAAAGCTAGGCAACTCCCTAATATGAACTGGAGAATCACTAATATTGAAATACTAACTTTGTAATATTGCAAATCCAGTATTACTCCTTGGGGTGTATTAGCTTGAACAAATCATATCCTGTGCTTCTATTTCACCTCCTCCCATTTTTCTTTAAGAATAAGTGGATTGTGAACCCAGAGGGCTGAGATTTTTTTTGTGTGTGTGACTCTACTACTAGAAAGATGATAGCTGATAACAGTATTAAATAAATATCTATAAGGGGCTAGCCACTGTGCTAAGTTCTTTAAATACACTGTTATATTTAATCCCCAAAACCATCCTGGTGTGTCCTCAGTGCCCAGAACAGTGCCTGTCCTGAGGTAGGCACTCAATAAACACTCAGTAATGAGCATGCAATTGTGTGAAGGAGAGATTATCACCCTAGGCTACAGATGAAGGCACTGGGTTGAGAAAATGGAGTAACTTGCCCAGTTTTATACCGCCAGCAAGAAGCAGAGGCAGACTATGGCAAACAGTATGGAGGTTCCTCAAAAAACTAAAAATAGCATTGCCATATAATCCGGCAATTCCACTCCTGGGCATATATCCAGAGAAAACTATAATCCAAAGATACATGCACCCCAGTGTTCACTGCAGCACTATTCACAATGGCCATGACATGGAAGCAACCTAAGTGTTCATCAACAGATGAATGGATAAAGACATGGTATATATACACAATGGAATATTACTCAGCCATAAAAAGAATGAAATATGCCATTTGCAGCAACATGGATGGACCTGGAGATTTATCATACAGAGTGAAGTAAATCAGACAAAGACTAATACTATATGATATCACTTACAGGTGGAATCTAAAATACGACACAAACGAACTTATCTACAAAACAGAAACAGACTCACGGGCATAGAGAACAGACTTGTGGTTGCCAAGGAGGGGAGCGGGGTGGGGGAGGGACAGACTGGGAGTTTGGGGTCAGCAGATGCAAGCTATTCTGTAAAGAATGGATAAACAACAAGGTCCTACTGTACACCACAGGGAACTATATTCAATATCCCGTGATGAGCCATCATGGAAAAGAATATGAAAAATAATATATATGAATAAGTGAGTCACTTTGCTGTATAGCAGAAATTAACACAGCATTGTAACTCAACTATACTTCAATAAAATGAAAAAAAAAAAAAGAAAGAAACAAGCAGAGGCAGGATTGGAAGACACAGATCTAGCTGATTGACTCCAAAGGTCCCATTCTGGTCCTCCATACACATACCTTGACCTCAGTTCTCTGAACCTCAGTTTATTATTAGGAAAATAAAAATAATTACCGAGTGACCTTTAAGGTCCTTTCCAAATTAAATATAAAGATTTAAGAAATCCATGACTAACCTTTGAAAATGTAACATCAAACACAGCCTTGAGAAGTAGAAACAGATACTGAGAGTTGATCTGATGGTTTTCACCTTGAAAGGTTGGCAGTTCTGCTGGATTTAGGGCTGTGTGTGACAAGGGAGCCTCGGGTATTTCCTGCCGTAGGTTTATACACTCCCTTATCTGCAGTTCTGATATCTAAGCAATCTGAAAACCAGAACTTCTTAAACTCATTGGGCTGCGAATCCTGGCCTGACATGAACTCATTTGGCGGGGGTACTAACCTGAACTGATGTGAGACGGTGTCTGGTGTTTATTTACCACACTTGTGAACCTTCACTTGCTTCACTGCCAAAATATGAATGTATTTGGCCACGAGGCGCTGTTCCTTTTCCTTGAGGTGAAGGGAGGCTAGGACGTTAGCACCTTATACAACTTATGCAACGTATACTTGTCGTGTCTGGACAAGAGGTTTGGGGATGAGGGACAGTGAGCTTGTTGATGCCCCAGCCACTAAAGCTGTACTCTGTGAGCGAAGAGAGAGCCAGGGACACGCAAACTTTAAGTTTTAAGAAGGTGCTGGTTTTAGGACATCAAGGCACCCACAGTAGAAATGGGCTTCCTTATGTGTGTAAAGGAAGGCCACCAGAAATCACAAAATAGTTCAGACAGAAGTACTACCATACGCCCTTCGTGATAAAGTCTGGCATTTTGGAGGCAGAGTTCACAGTGGAATCCTGGGAGCGACAAGGTCATTGTAGCACCTGCTACAACAGTGCACCTGTAGCGATCCAGACCAGTCCATACATGCCCAGCTTCTCTTTGACATGGCTACATTCTGTTTCTAACTTTTATCTGTAGGTTTCCCCATTCCTGTCCTAGTTTTAGAGCGATAGGAACATTTCAAGGTAGCAGAAGAAGAGAGAGAAAAACCACAACCTTGAACCTCTATGTGATCTCCTGGTTTTCACAGTTTTCTTACTGACATTATCCTATTGAGTGTTCACAGAGAAGAAAGGAGAGAAGGAAGGAAAGGGGTTCCCATGGCTCCATTTAACAGATGGCAAGACTTATGGTCCCAGAGGCTAAGTGACTGGTCATTGTCACACAGCTATTTAGTGAAAGTCTACAGAGTAGACTCCAGGTTCTTGGCAAAGTGAATTTTCCACTGATGTGACAATGACTCTGCAACTTATCTTTCGTCATTTGACTAAGCTACCCCTAGGATATTTTTCTTTTCTAATAGATGTTATATAAACACCATGCCCAGTATTCCACAAATATCATGGCAACAAATAAGAGAAAATTATATAAAATATTGCAGTATGACTCACAAGATTTCCTGATTGCATCTCCAAATGTTTTTCCTAGTCTACTCAAGATACAGGACAAAGTTCCTAAAATGACACTTAAGATTCCTATACAGCTTTGAGAATTTGGAGACTGGCCAGACATTCATTTTTACATGGCTGGAACCAATGCTGGCCTTGTAAAGTGGGTCACAGCATGATCCTGAGATGTCTTAAAGATGCTGAGGACTTTGACGTCCGTGACCAGAGCTGGTTCCTGTACAGTGGCTGACTTCCATGGGCCCTTGCTAGCCTTTGCTTATGGATTCACAAGGCAGTCCAGAGTCCTAGGCAATTACTTGCCTATGCTTCAGAGCCCCTCATGGTTAGCTCCTTTTAATCTTCCTTTATAAATCATTAGCCTTCCTCCTTGTTTGTCTTTAACTGACAATATAGAAATGCAACAATTTCTGTAACTTTTTGATCAAGAATTATGTCCTCCCCGAATTCCTGTGTTGAAGCCCCTAACCCCCAGTGTGATGGTGTTTGGAGATGGGTCTTCTGGTAGTTAATTAGGTTTGGATGGGGTTATGGGGGTGGGATCTTCATGATGGGCTTAATGACCCAAGAAGAAGAGGCACTACAGAGCTTGCTGTCTTTTTTCTCTGCACCATGTGAGGACACAGCAGGAAGGTGGCCATCTACAAGCCGGGAAGAGGGTCCTCCCCAGAGACCAACAATGCTGTCACCCTGATCTTAGACTCCCAGCCTCCAGAACTGTGAGAAAGGAATTGTCTGTTGTTTAAGCTGCCCATTCTGTGGCATTTTATTATAGCAGCTCAAGTTCACTGAGACAGGGTAGTTACAGCATTGTAACTCCCATCTCACTAGAGACATCGACTATAATTAATGCCTCTATATGCTTCAAAACTGGAGATATGTTAGACTAAGTTATTTGTTAAGTACTTAACTCTAGTTTAATAGCATGCATTTCCTAGATATAAGAAGAAAATAACATGTGGTGGGTGGAAAATGAGCATAGTACTGAGTTGGACATGCAAGAAATTTAGCTGAGAGTCCACAGTCTTCAGTGGGTGTCAAGTTGTAGAAGGAAAACTAGCTTTTCTCTAAAAATGTTTTGGATGTTTCCAGGTTATGTGTTCTCTCTTGGGATAGATGTTCAGTCAGTTAAAAGCCCAACTTCCTCTCCAGCTGTTTTCCTTCTCCTGTGCTTCCTAAGATGGCATCTGAATCTGGGTAGCTCGCTATATCTCATTGCCATTGAGGGAGGGGTCCTTCAGTCTGCTTCGGAGGAGATGCATGCCCTGGTTTTGCATCATCACTGAGTGCCTTGTGTACCTTTGTTGCTAATGTCTCGGCAGGTGGACTGTTGCATCGACTCTGAGTGCAGTCAGGGTCTGTCGGTGAGTCCTTGCTGACTTTGCCTCTCTTCAGGTTTCCCTGAGGCTTTACCACCTGCATCGTGGCCCATGCACTGCCCTCACAGACAATCCCACTACAGGCATCTGTCTCTCAATTCCACAAAAGTCCTCCTAGAGGGCATAGGCCAAGCCTGCCTTCATTCTGCTTGGTGTGATGGGATACTGATTAAGCCCTTGCAAAGAAGTACCAAGAAAGGGGAGATAATTTGAAAGGGTGTGGCTACGACTATTGAAAACACAGTTTGATGATAGCCACACGTAGTTTTCATAATGCTGAAACGCACAATGTAAACTCTAGTGCAATGAGGTAAATATTATGTAAAACTTAGGACTTCCCTTGTGGATGCGTGTTTTATTAGATATTAATGAATATTTTCCTTTTACCAAGTGACTGTTACAACAAACCTCAAAACTAAAATAGCATCAGAAACATATGTTTTGGTATCCCCTTGTCACCTGTGTTTCATAAGCCCTAAGCAATTCTAAGGAGGCTCAAACAATCCTTTTCTTTAAAATATCATAAGCTGAAGTCTTTTATTTTGAGTTATATTGTTCCACTGGATCTACTTTGCCCTGAAAATTATAAATAAAAATGTCTAGAGTCTTAAAACAATTCTTTATTTAGGAATTTTCCCTAAATATGAAAATAATGATTATAATTGAAATGATATCTACTTTGTTAACATGAGGCCAATGTCTTCAGTTGTGCTTGTGTTCTGATTTTCTTCATTTTCTTTTCTTGGTTTCCAGTTCCTTAGATAAACAGTACATAAGTTCCCCATCCTAATTATATTTTAAGAGTAATCTTCATTTTCCCTATATCTTTTAATTGGATTTTGATCAATATCATACCCTTTAAAAGTATCTGTTTTTAATAACGACAAGACCAGCAAAAATCTTCGCCTCAACAGGAAAACACTAGAGCTGAGGCACAAAACCTGCGACTCTTCTGTCAATCTTTGGAGATGAGGAAGCTACCACTCTGAGATATTAGGTGAACGATCCATTGTCAATCAGATACTAGAAGAAATAGGATTCTTAATTCTAGGTTTCATAACTCTCGGTCCAGTGCTGTTGCTTTATAATCCAAAGATCAATTTTAAATGTAAACCTAGAGATATTAATAAATCCTTTTCAGAATGATAGCGCAACGTTTCTAGATTTGGAAATTGTCATACATTACAATTCATCCCAGTCATTGTGTGTTGAGTATGTGTTGTATGTCAGAACCTGTGCAAAGCACTTGTCATAGAAGAGCTCATTTACTTCTAAGAGCAACCCGGTAATAGTATCATTGCTGTTATGATTTCTATTCGATAAACATTAGGAGGCTCAGGTAGGTAAAGTCACATGTCCACAGTTGCATTGTTGGTGAGTGACGCGGCAGAATTTGAACCCAGACTGCTGGCTTCCCCAACACAATGAGTAGTGAATTTCCCTTGGGAGGCTGAAATTAGCCACAGCTGCCCCACTTGTTTGTTTTGATGCTAGAAAACTGGGCATTTTGTAATTCACCCTGTTCCTCTTCTATACTGCTTATTAAATAAACAGCACCATAATTGTGACTCATCTCTACCAAATTAAATGATTTTCTGGAGTGGTTTTTCCATGCCAAACTTCTGGCTCTATATTGCTTTCCTGCTTTTACTTCCCACTGCCTCTTTTTTCTACCATTCTCTTGTTTTAATATATTTTATCTTGTGCTGTATGTATCGTTACACGCAGTTTCATGTATACATATATATGTGCTGTATGCATCCTTACAAATCTCTTTATAACCTTTTGTGAAACAAAGTAGGGCACAAACAGAAAACAAATAAATAAATGACTCAACCTCAAATCGCTTTACTGAAAAGCTAGAATAATGCAGGTTAATTTTTCATGAATATGGGGCAAACTGTGAGCAATCCAGAAGCAAATATTGAAAGAGCCCCAGTATATCCAATCACAAGCTCTGCAAGATAGAAAGTGTAAGCAGGGTTTATTGGAAGAGAAACTGGGCAGTCCAGGGTCACTCACAGAGGTTCACTCCAGCAGGATGAGCTAGATTATTACTGTCTCACAACGGCATAAATTAGATAGACGTGACTTTTTGATGATTTCTCTGTTCTTTCTTTCATATTATTCCAATAAGAATTTTATTTTTTTAATTGAAGTGTAGTTAATTTACAATGTTGTGTTAGTTTCAAGTGTACAGCAAAGTGATTTGGTTTTATCCTTTTTCAGATTCTTTTCCATCATAGGTTATTATAAGATATTGAGTAGAATTCCCTGGGCTAGACATTAGGTCTTTGTTGGTTATCTATTATATATATAGTAGTGTGTATGTGTTAATCCCAAATTTCTAGTTTATTTCCCCCCGCTCCCCTGTTTTTTGGACTACAGCAAGTTTTATATCAGAAACCCAAATAAAAAACACTGGTTGACTCAAGTAAAAAAATCCATTGAAACTGTTCACTGTGTTGTATACAACGAACTATGCCAAATAAACATTGCATTTTCCTGTTGTGAGAGATCTCATGTGGGCACTGTCTCAATTTCTGATCTTAATAATTTGGAACCACTGGCAAATATCCTTATAAATATAGAATGGCAGATTAAATTATTACATGGGTATAACTATGACCGAATCATAAAAAACACATCCCATGTTTTATTATAAAGAAACAGCCCATGAAATATATTTTACTGCCACCTGCAGATGTTTAAGAGGAAAATAACTTTCCAATATTTTATTTACCAAACGATGCTACAAATGGATTTCATCAACTGTATTATTCTATTTAATTTTTTTCTTGCTAAGATCCTATCTAAAACAACAAGGTGAATAATAAACTCTTCATGGTGAAACTAACCTCTCTAGATTCCCGTTATGAGATATCCAAACGTAATTTTATTCTTCATCTGAATAATTAATATATTTTTAGAACATCTGGGTAAATTTGGAAATTCAGCAGTATTCATTAAGCTAAACTACTTTGTTGCTGTTTGTTTCTTAAATTCTCTAAACCAAAGAGCAAATTTAAGCCCTACAATCCTAGGTTTCTGTGTAGAAATTGCTTTAGTTCAAATTCTATTAAAAATATGTATAAAGGATGACTTTATAACTTTGAAAACATATATTTCAGTTTGAAAATGGCATGCTAATTAAATTGAAATTGACTAAGTCAGACACCATTATATATTTGCTAGGACTTCGATTTTTGTCAGAAGAATGAATACGCTTTATTATTCAAATGCCTCCACCATGTTTAAACCCATCGCTGTGGAAAGGGAAACAACCAAAGCAGTTGTCTGTTCCGTCCAAATTTAGCAGAGAATTCAATAACTTCCACAGTAGGCAGGATTAGGTACTCATTGTCAAATGAGTTGCCCAAAATCTGTAGCACAATTGCCCAATTCTGTGCTACAGATTTTTTTTTTTTAATGTTCTACTTCAGAATACTAAAATGCAGAAATATGTAAAACATGCAAACATTTTCATTTGCAAGTCACAGTAAGAACATAGGAGATAAACAGATTCTATTTAATATAGTAGCATTACCAGTTGAACCCAACTCACTAAAGACACAATCTTTATTAATAATCAGAATTTATTATCCCAAACAAATTTCCAAACATAGTACTTATTTCTAATCAGTGAGAAAATGTTGCTAACCTTTTCCCCCTTACTAATTGGACACTCTGCCTTCGCATTTAGATTATGCCAACAGACCACACTAGTCGGTGAGTAAAAATCAATTCTGCAGTTAAACCTTTAGCAGTGCTGGCCCAGGAGCATGCTTAAAAATATTGCATTAGAACTATCCTGACAGTCATAACTTAAGGGCAATTTAGGAACTACCTTCAGCTCAGCTCCAATCTGAAAATTAGGCTTCTTGCCAAAAAGTTAAATTTTAGAAATTTTACCCACCAGCAGGACATGGGTCAGAAAATGGAGGCAACAGAGAGAGAAAGCACGTATACACACAAAAGGGAGGTTCCGGGCTTCCCTGGTGGCGCAGTGGTGCCCCCGCCCGGGAAGATCCCACATGCCGCGGAGCGGCTGGGCCCGTGAGCCGTGGCCGCTGAGCCTGCGCGTCCGGAGCCTGTGCTCCGCAACGGGAGAGGCCACAGCAGTGAGAGGCCCGCGTAACGCAAAAAAAAATAAAAAAATTTTAAAAAAAAAGGAGATTCCTATAGGCTATTGACCTTAGCCCAATACAAATACCATTTGCAAATATCATGACACACAGAGTGTGATTTTTTATCCTGACACTCATCACTCTTTTATTTACTCCTTTTTAAAGGGACACAAAACAAACTTTTAAAGTACGGTAAAATGCCTAATTTTGGATCTTTCCATTCAAAATATGTGAAATATATCTTGAGAAGCCTTAACGAGTATAGCTTGGTGGGTCTGAATTAACTCTGTACTTTTTAGAACTTTTTGCCCAGGATTAGCCTGAGTTCTAGTTAGGGGATGAAGGTGTAAATATGCCATTTTTATTCTTTAATCAGTTTCTTGGTAGTAACTATCCCTCCTCCTGCATATGCAGTAGGCTGAATTTGTGCAGACACTACACCTGCATCTAGAGGGGCACCAGCCCTGTGCAGGGAGCAGGTAGAAATCAGAGTAAGTGGACGGTCTCCTGGAATGGATGTTCATTTGCAGAAACAGCGGGAACATGTCTATCCTCTTCTCGCAGCCTCGGGAGGGAACAAGGGGAAAGAGGGATGTAAATGTGCCCCTGGACACAAGGGCAAGGAGCAAATAAATGCAAAAGGAACCTGTACTCTTCTTGCTTAATTAGTTTCAAATCCCTAGGACATTTATCACATCCCTAGCCATGTGATAAATATAGGACAGTAAAAAGAAAATGCTGGAAAGTTTAGCAGAGCACAGCATCAGCTATTATTAATCTGATGAACTTTTCGCTTGTAACCTTTGAAAGTACAGTTACCATAAAGTGAAGCATGCATGGGAAAAAAATTCCTGTAGGAGACATTTCTAGGATTTTAAAATGTATAAGGATGGGCAACATTAAGCAAAAATTTAAAGCCCTATTAAATTTTTCATGGTTAAGAATTGTTAATGAACTGTATAACAGTTAGATTGACACACATCAGGTTACTTTTTAAAACACATCAAATATGTGCTCCTGAACATGTTTTGAAAATTGTATTTTCAAGATACTTTGCTATACTGAGGAACTCTATAGAAATCACTTTTTTAAGGTACTGGTATTCCTATTCACTTAGTTTCTTTTCAACCTCTAACTCTAATTTTATTATTTATTTACATAAGGTAAGTGCTTATAACATTTGTATGAGCAAAATATATTCTAGCTATACTATTTGCAGTGTTTATGGAAAAATAAAACTTGTTCAGAAATCCCTGGAAGATTTCTGCTTCTGGATAAGATGAAGTATTTGGGACCAGATTTGCCATTCTCCCATGAATAGGTACAAAAATAAACATGATAGACGACACATCTGTGCCCAAATATGGGACAACAGACAGCATGACTGTGACCCCTGAGATAAGGGACACAAATGAGGCAGGTCTAGAGTTGCCCCGGCTTTCTGGCTGGACCACAGGCAGGAGGAGAAAGCAAAGTGCAACGTAATGGTCTCACTGAGTGAAAGAGACAGAGGACGGAGCTCAGGGAGGGTGATGTGGCTGTCATTTGAGGACATCTTCTCAGAGAGATTGGAGCTCTGCAGAGATAGAGATCCCCCAAATCTGTGCAAGGGTCCCCTTGAGCTGGTTGCTAAATACCAAGCAAAACTGTGGGAGGTCAGGTAGAGTGTTCAGAGAACTGTAAAGTGAACAATTCCCAGAGCTCGTTCAGGTCTGTGAGATGCTCAAGTCTGACACAGACTTTGGAGTCCTAATCAAACATCAGGGTAGCTCTGAATACACCTAACAAGAGTCACACCTTACTAGTGTGGGAATCCCACTCTTCTAAGAGGTTCCCAATGGTCCACACCTCCTGAGACTCATGCTCTCTTCTCCTTAAGTGTGAGCAGAGCATAGTGACTTGCTATAATTAGTAAAATACAGCAAAAGTGATGAGATCTAATATCTGAGATTAGATTAAAAGAAGATACTGGTTTATGTCTTAATGCCTTCTCTCTTGATGGCTGGCACTGGTGGAAGCCAGCTGACACATTGTGAGCTGCACTATGGACAGGACCATGTGGCAAGGAACTAGGGACATCTCCAGCCTGCAGCTCATGAACCACTAAGTCTTGTGAACAACCACTCAGGTGTTCCAGGAAGAGAGTCAGCATTGCAGTGACTGCAAACCTGGGTGACACCTGATTACAGCCTCAGGAGAGACTAGGAGCCAAGAGAACTCATGCCCAGATTGCTGTCCAACAGGCACTGTGGGATAATAAATGCATGTTTTTGGTTTTTCTTTTTTTTAACTTTTGTGCTTTGGGATAATTTGTTATACAGCATTAGATAACTACCTGGAAGTGGGGAGCTACCATAATAAATATCTGAATAAAGATAATTAACACAAGGGCCAAACTAGCCTTAGAGTAAAAGCTACTACAGACTGTTAGCAGAGCTTAAAACACGCCTTCAAAATCTCAAGCTGATTAGCAATAATGTACACATTAGCAGATTAAAGTCCAATTTTCTAAAAGGAAGTCAAGGGAAGCTGGCATTCAACAATGTAAAATTCACAGTATCCAACTTCCAATCAAGAATTACTATTGGTATATGAGAACAAAGGAAAATGTGATTTGTTAAAGGGAGAAAGAGATCCCTAAATAATAACAATAGAATTAATAGACAGGACTTTAAAACAACTATGACAAATATTCTTAAGGATTTAAAGGAAAACATGAACACCCTGAAAGAAATTAAAGCTATGTATGAAAGAACTAAATAGAACATTTAGAGCTTTATATAGTCCATGCACTTTGTAAACTTAAAATTTTACTGAATGGTTTTAACAGCAGACTGACTACTGAAGAAAAGATCTATGAATCTGAAGACACAGAAATAAAATTCTTCTGTGACTATACTAGGGAAAAATATAGAAAGACTAAAAATATATCTAAATAGTGCCTCTGAGATCTGTGATCCTTCCTCAATGTTTTAATTAGCTGTCAGCAAAACAAAAACAGTCTAACATCTGTGTAATTAGAGTCCCAGAAAGAAAGATCGATAAAAGTTAAATAAATAATGGCCAAAATTTTTCCAAATTTGGTAAATACTAAATATATTCACTTCCAAAAACTCAATGAGTCCCAGCTGGCTGAACATCAATAAAATAAAAATACCTAGGCACATCATAATCAAATTGTTTAATGACAGCAATGAATGAAAAATCTCTTATACAAGTCAGAGCAAAAGGTAAATTATTTAGAGAGAGACAAAGATAACACAAGCTGAAAATAATGAAATATCACTGTCAAAATGCAAAAAGAAAAATCTATCATCCTAAAATTCTATACTCAGCAAACATGTGTATCAAAAATAAAGGCAAAATACAGATTTTTCAAACAAACCAAAGCAGAGAGAATTTGTCACCAGCTGACTGGCACTACAGGACATATTAAAGAAAGTCCTTCAGTTGGCAGGACAGTGGTACCAGATGGAAACTTGGATTTCCTGAAAGTAATGGTCTTGGGAATGGTAAATATGTGAGTAAATATAATGCTGCGTCGACACAATTCTCTTATTTTTAATTTCTATAAAAGATAAATAACAGAAAATGTACTGTGGAGCTTGTAACATACATGTAACATATGTTATAAATCCTATATATGAAAACCAAAGCACAAAGAATTGGTGGGGAATGTAATTACATTGTTGTTAAGATTGTTTTTTACATTTTACCTGAAGTGACATAACATTAACTGAAGGCAGAGTGTGATAAGATGCATACAGAAAACCTTAGAACAACCATTAAAAATGAAATATAGGGCTTCCCCGGTGGTGCAGTGGTTGAGAGTCCGCCTGCCGATGCAGGGGACACGGGTTCGTGCCCCGGTCCGGTGAGCCGGTGAGCCGTGGCCGCTGGGCTCTGCAACGGGAGGGGCCGCGGCGGTGGGAGGCCGGTGTACGGCAAAAAAAAAAAAGAAAGAAATATAAAGTTACTGCTGTAAGACAATAGAGAAAATAGGAGGAAAAAAAAAACAATAAGAAGTCAAGGAAAGCAGAAAAGAGGCGAAATAGTAGAGGTACAAATGCCAAATGAATAATCAAGGAATAGATTTTAACTCAACAACATTCGTAATTAAATTAAAGGAAATGAAATAAAGACTGTAATTAAAAGGGAGAGATTATCCCACTGAACAAAACAGGTAGACCCAATTATATGACCTACAAGAAATGCATTTCAAATGTTAACACAGATAGGTGTTATAATAAACACAAAATAAATATAAATATGTTTTCTTACATAATATATGACGGCTAATAAGAAAATAGGCGTAACTACATAAATATCGGAGAAAGTAAACTCTAGGAAAAGGAATTATACTTGAAAAAAAGATTACATAATAATAAAGTGGAAAATTCATTAAGAAGATGTTACAACTTCAAATGTATATGCCCATACTAACAAAAGCTCAAGATGCAGAAAGCAGCTGCTGACTGAACTAAAAAGCAAATAGAAAAATCCACAATCATACGTGAACAATTCAACACTTCTCTCACAGTAGTTGATAAAGACTTGATCAAGAGTATTAAGCAATGTAAGTTACTTGACATTTGTGAAATTGTTTATTCAGCACCGGCAGAATAAACATTCTTCCCAGTAGCATATGGACCGTTCATCAAAATAGACCTTATGCTGGGTTATAAGACATGTCTTAATAAATTAAAAGGACTGAAACTATAAAGACTGTAATTTGCATGTAACAGAATTAAATTTTAAATTGACAGCAGAAATGCATCTAGAAAATTTCCAGATACTTGAACATTAATCAGAGCATTTCTACAAAACCATGATCAAGGAAAATTCACAAAGCTTCTAAAAATATTCCTATTTGAATAAAAATAAACATAATATGTCAAAATTTGTGAGATACAGCTCATACAATGCTTAGAAAGAAATTTAAGGCTTTACTAATTATATTAGAACAAAGAAAGGTCTAAAGTAATTTGTATTAACACCTAAAGAAGTGAGGAAAAGAAAAGAAAACAAATTCAAGGCTAATAGAACACAAGTAAATAATAAGAGAAATCAATATAATCAAAGGATTTTTCCAAAGGTCAGGAGATAATAAACTTCTGTCTAGACCGACAGAAAACAAAAGAGTGAAGACACAAATTATCAAAAGGATGAATGAGAGAGCTCCAGGTTTTACAGATATTAAGACAATCAGAGGATACTATGAACAATTTTGTGCCCATAAATTTGACAATTACATAAAATTTAAAAATTATTAGAAAGACACAAATTACCAGAAATGATTCATTGCTAAATACAAGGTAATTAATATATTATGGAAAAATAGTGAAAAATTCAAATCATTTTTGGTATCAATACCTATGGTTGATTACCATACCCCTGAGTTAATATTTTAAGACTGTATTTATTACTAACTTTCTAGGAAGAATAATGGGTATGCTGTTGTGTACATAGCTGGTGCTTAACATCATTACTGATTAGGGATTGTAGGATAAAACCATTATGGGATTCCAATACACAGCCAGTAGAATGGTGCCAATGAGAAGCCTGCATACCATGCACTGGAATACCAGGCAGGGAAGAACTGCAGCTCCCACACGTAGCTGGTGGAACGTGCAAGCACAACCACTCTGGAAAACAACTTGGCAACATATGCTCATCACACAATCCAGCCATTCCACTCCTAGGTATTTACCCAGTTGAAATGACAAACATACACTTGCACTTATGTTGCAGCCCAGAATTGGAAACCGGCAGGTGAATAGATGAACTGTTTTATTCATATTAACCCCAACATGGAAACAAGCCAAATATCCATCAGCCGTGAACGGATAAACAAACTGTGGTACACGCAGTGGAATACTGCTCATGAATAAAAAGAAGATAAACTACTGATACACACAGCAAGCACAAATCTCAAAAACATGCTGAGACACAGGAGGATGACACAAAAGAGGCGTAATTTTGTTTACGTGAAATTCTACCACATGTAAAACTAATCTGTAGTGACAGAAAAAAGGTCATGCTTACCCGGAGCCAGGGTGGCAGGGTGGGGACATTTACTACTTAAAGGCATGAGGGAAGTGGTCTGCATCTTGACTGTGGTGTATCCAGTGTCAAAACCTGTAAATCTATACACACAAAATACACGCATTTTATAAAGACTTCCTCAGTGGAATGTAGTAAAACATTTTTTTAAAAAAAGAAACACATTCTTGGAAGATTTTTCTCAGTATTCAAATGTTTTGATAGAACAAAAAATAAGTTATAAACTTTAATACTATGAAATCTACACTCTAGAATAAAATCACAAAACCTAAATCTATTTGAGTTTACACTATATCAGACACAAGGATCAGCATGTCTCCTTTGCCGTAGTCAAACATCATACAGAAAATTGAAATTTTGATAAATATGAACTTCTCTTCTGCCCAAAAGGAAGCAAGAAAAAAGAAAGGAAAAGGAGTGAGAGAAAATGAGTGAAAAAAAGAAATAAAGTTGTATTATATGGTTACAGTGTCTGCCATAGATAATATACTGCTCAAAAATTCCTGAACTGGGAGATAAGAAAAGAGATCATTGCGCAGGTCAGTGGACTGAAGGAAAATATTGATTTTCAGACTGCCTGGGACCCATACTTGAAAATACCTGTATCAGGCTCATATATCCCTTTGGGGTAGAGTCTGCAAAGATAGAATCGCTTACTCAGAGGAAGAGGGAGTCACACATAGCATACTTATTCAGCCTAATAGGGAGATTTGGAGCAGAGCTCTCCATGTGGCTTACACATGTGATGCAGAGATGGAGGTGATCCACGGAGATTTGAAAATAAATATGGAAACTTCTGTTTCTGTTGTGTTACCTAAATTTTTCAATTAAGCTTTTTAACGATTAACACGTTGATTGGAGATTCTCATTTTTCGCAATTTCAGTACGATTGGTGTTAAGTGGGTCGCCATGGTAACCACCTTCCCTTTTTTTTTTTTTTTTTTTTTTTTTTTTTTTCCCAGCCTGGGCTCTGTAAGCACTTACCTTTCACTGTGGGGAAACAGTCAATGATTCTGCCATTGCATTATGAGGGGGATAGTTTTTCTAGCCTTAAAAAAAAAAAGGAAGGGAATTTTTTTTTTCAGATGCAAAGATTTTCCTTAATACAGCACACCCTCAAAAGCAAAACACAGCCCTTTGAGCCAGGATGCCAGATGCTGGCACACACACGGTGGTGATTGTTTGGTGGAAGTGCCTCCCCCCGGTGATTTCTAAGTATTTCCCTGGGGCTTGCTCTGGCGTCCCAGCGAGGGACTCTATCTTTTCAGCCCCGATGAACAAGGAATGGCCTGTACAGGGACTTACTGCACAAGAAAACAAGAAGAATGAGCTCATTCTAAAGAATTACAAACTTTTCAGCAAGTCCATGTATATGTTTTAAATGGCAGTGAATTATTAGGTTATTATCTGTGCAAATCTCCACAAAATTCCACTTGCTACCTTTGTTTACATTGAATAGCAATTAGAGCTCTTCAGTGTGTCAGCACCCCGACTTTGGAGTTTCTAGAAAGAAATCAGTTAGTAGCATCAGAAAAAACACATTTTTGTGTTCCATAGCTGTTTGCTTAAATGCACACTGCAGTTTTCAGAAGTGGTTTTTCCCTCATTGCCTGTATTTGCATAAAGTTTATTGCCAAAAAGCTTATTCAAGAGTCATGAAAGTTTGAAGTTTGGAGTGTGTGCTTTAATCAAGGCTGTGGTTTCTGCATCTGGAATTCTGTGGTTATTCCGAAAAGTCTAATTTGGTGTATGGTTTTCTATAACTTTTTACCAGTAAGTTATTTCCAAAAAAAATAAAGAACACAGGTTTTGGAATAACACTACTTTCAATTTGTAGTGTATATGCATTCATGGACTATTTGCTTATTTGAACTGATGTATCCAATTATGTATATGATGGTTACATAATTGGAATATGATTTTCTGCAGAAGGCTGATGTCATCTTTTCAAGCAGAGGAAGTAAGATATTTGGAACTATGAATAAAGGACATTTTATTCCTGGCTCTTCATTTATTCTTTGGAAATTCTTAGACTCACATACAGTTTCCATTTCCATCTGTAATCCAAAATGCTGGTAGAGCAGTTATATTGTTCATCAGATCTGAAAGAGGTTTATCTCACATTATTTTGAATCTCTGAAAATGAAAACACCATTCAGGTTTTTAAATACCCCCTTCTGATTTCCAATCCATCTATTCTTACATATATAGAGAATTCAACTGCTGTTTCCTTTTTAAATATTTTCATTTATTTTTATTTAAAAAGATACAAATCTTACATTACAGTGTATTGATAATAAATGTATAAAATTAGAATTATATACATTTGCCTAAATATATGTCATCGTTTGTTTTCCTGAACCTGGAGAATGGAGTAATGCACTCCACGGTTCTCACAATTTTTCATCAAATTCTCTCCTCTCCACAAGGGAATGGATCTTCTGTTGGTTATGCAGTATTTGAGCTGGTGCCCGGGTCTGCACAGCCTGTCAGAAAGAAAGCTGATTGACCATATTTTAAGAAGAAATTTTCCTTTTTATAAATGATGCAAAGATTAGTGATTATAAGTAACAATTTTAACCTTTATTTTTACTTTTAGAATCCTCAGATCAATATCTGGTAAATTTTCTTTAATTTCCCTGTTGACTCTAGCCTTCAGGAAATATTTCAGTAGAGATCGTAGTCATATTCTATGAGGTTTTCACTCTGTATCTGTTTACTTTGTTCAAAATGACCTGGAAAATTAAAAGAAAATTATCATCTATATGATTTCTTGCTTCCAAAAGTAAGAACTATTTTTGAATCCAAAATCCATGAAAGCACACACAAACACACACAGTCTCCACCATTTTTGTCTGATACGGAATCATATTCTGGAGTTACCAAGCCAACCCAAATTTCAACTGCCATATAATGTCCTTCTTATTCTTCATCTAAGTCAGTCAATCACCAAATATTTATTCTGTGCACATATATATTCAAAGTTTTAAGCTAGGCTTTGAGAATATACTTAGTTTGACTTTAAGTGAACAAATACAAATTTCTACCAATATATACTTTTCTATAAAAAATGTAATCTCAAAGTAGCAAGTAAAGAGTCTAGGGTGGGAGATTCCTAAAAGATATCTCTGTAAATTACAGTAATTTTCTTTTCTTTTGGAAAAGAGACCAAATCAGAAACTCAACTTTGCAATGAATAGATAACAGTATAAATACAGTTTTTACTTAAGTTTTACAATAAGTGATAAGGAGATATTTCTAACCTCTCTTTACAAATAAAGGATAATGGCAACTTTAATGCTTTGCAGTCACTACCGACAACTTTTTTTTTACCTTTACGTTTGGAAATTGAAGCCCATGTTTTTAATTAAAGTATTAACTAAAGTTTTATTCATCTATTTTTTTTTAATTTCCAAAATTATCGTTGATGGGTAGAAAGGGTTTTGATAAGCAGATAATGGAGGATAATAATCTGTTGAAGAAACATACCACTCTGAACCCTAATACCTTCTCCCAAGTTGCCTCTTCATTGTTTGCTGCTAATTCTCATGGTGTTCAGTCCGCTTCAATCCTGACTAAAACAGATGTTTTATATAAAATAAAAAGGAAAACTGCTTTACAGAACCTGAGAGAGGGTGTGGCTGGTAGTAGGCATCGTACAGCAGTGACAGCAGTTCTTGGCAAGTACGGTTATTATTCGAATATCAGCTCCACACTTACGCATACCTTCCCTTCCCTTCTGCTAATGCTCTGTGTGAAACCCAGTTCCTGGGACCAAACTCCCTCTGTTTCTCTCTCAAGAGTGATTTTCCTCTTGGGACCCACATTCTCTGCCATTAACGCTCGACTCTGTCACCGAGTGATTCCCAGGTTTTCAGGCACATCTGTGGAAACGTGAGGCCCTGATGAGAATAGAATTCATTGATTTTTGTCTGGGATGGTCTTTTGCCTCATTGTTTTAAAAATTACTAGGGCTTTATCTTCCTATTTTTAGTAGTGATATGTGTTTTCATTAGCGGCTGCAGTCTTCTTTGGCATATTCTTAGGTAATAGATTATAGTCTTATCTTACAAGGCTTATCTTGATTCTGAAATATGTCTGAACTTC
Source organism: Lipotes vexillifer (assembly GCF_000442215.2). Lineage (NCBI taxonomy): Eukaryota > Metazoa > Chordata > Mammalia > Artiodactyla > Lipotidae > Lipotes > Lipotes vexillifer. The sequence continues at coordinate 68,209 of NW_006792971.1, read as the reverse complement.
ATCTTATTACCATCATTTACTAAATAAATCATCTTCCCCAGAATCACCTGGGGAGCTTTTAAAGCTACTGATGCCCTGGCCCCCACTGGAGTTAGGGCTGGATATTTTTTGTGTTTCCCAGGGGATCCCAATATAAAGCCAGCATTAACTGCCATTGAAATAACACACTCACTAGTCAGTCTGTCGTGGGCAAGATGCCAATCCCTGGCATGCCATTCACCTTCCTTAGAGCAATCACTTAAGGTCAATAAATCCATATCACATTGGTTGATCTTTCACCTAATTGGAATCCCTGTGCTGACTGAAGAGCCAAAGATAAACAAGGCATGGTTTCTAGTGACAACAGAAAGAATATTCTCAATGTTTCCACAGGAATAAACTTTTCTGCCTTCACCACCCCCCCCCCCAAATATACACTCTCACCCAAATTTATTTTTCTGTACTTAATTTTGTGCCTTCTAAGGGCAAGCAACATCATTTCAGATGACTTGTTTATCGTTCACTGCTTTAATAATACTGTTTGCATACGAACTATTTTATGGCTGACAAACACAGTTGGAAGGTTTGGGAGGATGAAACCCAGATACCACTGGACTCTGGCCCCGTGTATACTGATTAGATGGTGGAAACAACTATAGTTGACAGCAGTGTCTTTCCAAAGATAATGTCAGAAATCATTTCCCTAACAGATGAGTAATAAAACAGAGAGCTTTGGTTAGATTCTCTGCCAAATGTTTGCAACACTAAAGCTCTGTGAGTCTAATTTAAGTCATATGCAGTCCAGACCTGACTGTCCCGTGTGGTCATCACTAGCCACATGTAGATATTTATGTCAATTAAAATTAAATATAACTCAAAAACTCATTTTCTCAGTTGCATCGCCAGACTTCAAATGCTCATTAGGCACATGTGGCTGGCGGCCCAATATTGGACAATGCAGAATTACAAAAGCTTTATAAAACTTTCCCATCATTATAAAATGCTATATTAGACAGGTTCTGGTTTAGATAGCTTTTTTTTTTTTTTCTTTTGCGGTACGCGGGCCTCTCACTGTTGTGGCCTCTCCCGTTGCGGAGCACAGGCTCCGGACGCGCAGGCTCAGCGGCCATGGCTCACGGGCCCAGCCGCTCCGCGGCATGTGGGATCTTCCCGGACCGGGGCACGAGCCCGCGTCCCCTGCATCGGCAGGCGGACTCTCAACCGCTGCGCCACCAGGGAAGCCCCTAGTTAGTTTTTTAAAAGCCCTCAGTAAAATGAGTAGGAAAGCAAGAGGAAGATTCATGTGGAAGACCCGATCATCCATTTCACGTTACACTATATGCAAGAAGTATGGAGTCCATGATAATTCCTGACCTTTTAATTGCTGTCTTTTATATTCCTTCTGATTGAATTTCCTAGAACATATCTACTACATGTACTGCATTTAACCATGAAAGAATCACTGAAAAATGGCAAAATCTGCTAACAGGAAGGAGGTACATACCTTTTTAATTGACCTCTGTTATCTACAACTTACTGTTGTTGATTTCAATTTTGTTAAAATCATCTGCTCCCAAGTTGGCAGAAGGCATAGCTCAGGAGGTGACAAACCACTTCTGCTAGATCCAACTCATAAGGAAGAGGCGATAGTAAACATTTAAAATCTATTTACATCGTGCCTGAGTGTCCAATTAGTCTGTGTGCAGGCATTTGAAATATGGCTGCTCTTCGCACAGAAGCAGTGCCGTTGTCTACAGAGTTGCTCACAACTGGACTCCGGGTCAGGGCTTGGGCAGTGGTAAATAGCAGGGCATGTCTGATAAAGCCTGAACAATGACTGTCCACTTAGAGCTTCAATAAGTCACTTCCCATACACATAAGTGGCTGCCCATGAGAGATTCATGGTTGTTTATCTTGTTTTTTAACAAATTTCAACCAAAACAAAATCCATTGACATATGCTGAGCCAAAGGAGACTGAATTTAAAATAAGATGACAGTGACATCTATCAGGTAATCCTTCCAAGTAAAGCACATGCCCACCCTTAGGTCTGTAGGTCTGTAGGTAGCAGAGGGTTTTAGCTTACCTCAACCACCTTGTTGAGAAGCTGCTGACGGGCGTTGCAAAAATGTACTAAATGCAAAAGCAATGGATCATTTTCACCCCTAATTCCTGTGATTCTGCCAGCCCACTGAAAATTCCATGAGACTAAAAACTAGATGAATCACTCTTTCATCTTTGCTCTACAATCAAAGCATGCAGGCAGCAGTGGGACTAAGTACCATTTTAAAGAAAGGAGGGTGAGTGGGAGGCTGATAGCTCATGGAGGGTGAAGAAGTCTTCAGAGCTGCACCTGTCAACAGAATCCGTTTTGAACTGTACTTGCAGACACTATAGAGATGGTGTAGCCAGTACCAAGGGAGGTGTGATTAACAGTGGGTGATGGAAAATCATCTCTAAAAAGTATCAATTCTTCTCTTTGATATGCATTTTGTGCAGGATCCAACCAGAGTGGGCATTTTATAATTGTTGCGCACTCATTATTTAATTACGTTGTGTATTTACAGAGTTTACCAAAGGACTTTATGATGTATTCAGAATGTTTTACAGGGAAGGACATTTTGATTTGTTCTAGCTTGTTGTCAGTAAAGAAAAAATTTACATTACAAATAAATTTCTGTACATACCGGGAGGAATAAGCAAACAGAGGCCAAGGCAGAATAGCATGGGTATCTTTCAAGTTAGCTTTAATTGTGCTATTACAAAAAATAACCTGGATTGACCTTCAAGATGGCAGAGGAGTAAGACGCGGAGATCACCTTCCTCCCCACAGATACACCAGAAATACATCTACATGTGCAACAACTCCTACAGAACACCTACTGAACGCTGGCTGAAGACCTCAGACCTCCCAAAAGGCAAGAAACTCCCCACGTACCTGGGTAGGGCAAAAAAAAGAAAAAACAGAGACAAAAGAATAGGGACGGGACCCGCACCAGTGGGAGGGAGCCGTGAAGGAGGAAAGATTTCCACACACTAGGAGCCCCTTCGCGGGCGGAGACTGCAGGTGGCGGAGGGGGAGCTTCGGCGCCGCGGAGGAAAGCACAGTAACAGAGGTGCGGGGGGCAAAGCGGAGAGATTCCCGCACAGAGGATCGGGGCCGACCGGCACGCACCAGCCCGAGAGGCTCGTCTGCTCCCCCGCCGGGGCGGGCAGGGCTGGGAGCTGAGGCTCGGGCTTCTGTCGGAGCGCAGGGAGAGGACTGGGGCTGGCGGCGTGAACACAGCCTGCAGGGGGTTAGTGCGCCATG